>NC_052154.1:40607689-40841154 GCF_902713615.1 Scyliorhinus canicula
CCATATATTTTAGGATCTCCTCTTGAGCAGCCACCAATGGGTCACTTTAAGGACCTATGGGGGTTGCCGCGATCTGGTAAAATTGTGAAGTGGTATTTTTAAAATTTTAAAGTAGATTACTTTGGATGCTGCAATCGGAAAAAAAAAAACAATTTTGAAAATGCGTTCTTGAGGTATGGGCGGCACTGTAAATGCCGTATTTATTACCTGTCAGAGCATTAGGATTCAATCACATAATGCGGAATTTAATCCTATGTGGTCCAAACTGAGTGGCAGCTTTCTTCCCTAAAGGGCTATTGTGATCCAATTGGGTTTAAATGACAATGCTGAAGCTTAACTAGTTCACAAATGAAAGTTTATTGAGTTCAATTTCACAAATTGCTAGGATGGGATTTAAACTCACAGGGCAAAATCTTCTGCCCTCTCTGAGTTTGGTGGTGGGGAGGAACGTTTATTTCGATGGGTATGTGACATGCCTGTTTGCTGTCATCTTCTTGCGTCCACTCTGATTAGATCCACGGTTAACTGCCCTTCTGCCCTGCTGCCAATTAAGGCCCTTTAGTCAACAATTGATGGTATCAACTTAGCAAAAGGTGGTGTCTAACGCTAGGTAGAAACCTGTCCGCGGTTACTTATGGGTTCCCAGAGAGGAGCCTTGTTCAAAGGTACCCAGTGCCTCATCGAGGTATCCAGCATCGGAAAGAGAGGGGTCCGCTTGGAGTTGACCCCAGTCATTGCTGCCGATCCATCTTCCTCCTTCACTTGTGACCCCCAGCCCTCGACTCCACTCTGCCATTACTCACCGGTGATTGGTTCCCTCAGGTGGGTCTCACACTGGCACCAGCCACTGTCTCTCCCTCGGTATTGCTGAGTGTAGAAGAACTCCTGGCCTCCTGAACCTGAAGGAAAGCCTGTGACTGGCCTGTCAAGTGTTTGAGTGGCACAAGATGTGGCAGACATTCCCGAAATGAGGCAACGCGGGGGACTTGCCGGCCCTCCAGCTGGTGGCCGAGTCCCCCACTATCTCCACAAAGTTTCACCCATAAACTTGGTAGTCCAATATCACAACCGGTAAATCTAGTACGTTGTTGCCTTATTAGAACGGACATGTTTGGAACATTTTAGGGGCAGGTACAACATCTCTGGAACCATTTCCAATGGAGCAGTGGCTGTCAACTCTTGACCACCTTCTGACATCCCTCTATCTTTTGAGGCACCCAGTTGAAGTGTAAAGATGCATAGACATCTTGAGAGGATAGCGCATCATCGCAATCTTTTCCTGGCATACTCCTGTTGTTGGATACTGCAGCTGGCTGCGCTGTGATCTGTGAAAGAGTACTCTGGAGAGTTTCTCCGATCTAGTAAAGCCCACTATCACTGCCCTTTCCAAATGATTCTCAGTCTATAAAATCTGACAGTCATAGTGTCCTGTGCCTGCATGCCAATTATGCCAACCATGGTATTTGTGACAGCGATGTTATGTGCTTGTTCCCCATTGCAAGTTTCCCAGCTGCAGATGACTCTGTACATCAGTAAATCCCTCCTGCATGACTGCAGTAATGTTGGATGACAGCTGCTGCTGACTACTTGTGGCAGTTTTAAAAAATGTGGAAATGTCTCTGCTCCAAAATTAACTAGTCTAAATGGCAGATCCAGTAGGATGCCAATCCCTGACTCATACAATTGACAAACAGTCTGGCCAGAACTAATTGCATCCTTTCATGACTCCATCATTTAAGTGTCCTTCCTCAGTTGTGCTTCAACTGGTGAACATTCTTTGGCCAATTTCCTCCGAACGCTGACTCCATTTTCTGACGTTGTCATTTTTGGACTAGCCCATGGGGCAAATGAAATAAAACCAGAAAATGGTGATCATACTCAGCCAGTCTGGTGGGTTCTGGAGAGAGAGAAACAGAGTTAACGTCTCAATGTTTCATCAGAATATCCTCGAGGAAAGTAAAGTGCTCTGTTGTTAGGTGCTTGGGACTGGGCCAACACAGTCTCTGTTTGCTCTTTTTTTGCATTGTAAATGGCCCAGACCTGTATGTAGAGCTGCCAGAAAGTACCTGAGGCTCTCAAATGGCATCCACATGTCTCGACAACTTTTAATCTTGTCCCAGACATTCTCTTCTGCCAATGGCTTAATTGTGCAGTACAAGGTTCCCCCTATTCTCCCCACTTCGATGTACCATCTGCAATCTTTTAAATGAAGAAATGTTCCAAAAATGGGTAAATGCCTTTCACGTTATCTTTTTCAGGGTGCAGCAGATTTACATTGGATCAATAGTTTAAATGAAGCAAGTTTAGACCTTGATACCTGCACATACGTATCTGGACCTGGGGTGACTCCATTTGCCAGATCTGCCCCTTTCATTAACGCAGCTTCCACTTGGAAGTGCCCTTTCACATCAAACAATCACCCCCCCCCAACTTTTCTTAATTTTCAACATTACCAAATCAAAGAGCCGTTAATGGAAACTGATGTCTTCAGTACTGTCCTTATAGAACACCCTCTTGTGGGCATTCCAGAATGAGAGGCCTTAGTCTTAGGATAAGAGGTAGCAAATTTAAAACGGAGTTGAGGAGAAACTACTTTTCCCAAAGGGTTGTGAATCAGTGGAATTTGCTGCCCCCAAACGAGGGATGCTGGGACAGTAAGTACATTTAAGGAGGAGTTAGATTTTTAATTGGTAATAGGTGAAGGGTTATGGAGAATAGGCAGGAGGGTGCAGATCGGGCCAGATGAGATCAGCCATGATCAAATGGCGGAGCATACTCGATGGGCCAAATGGCCTAATTCTGCTCCCATATCTTATGAATTTATGACTTATATCTTGCAATTACAGTCAATTTCTCTTTTGTTTGATCAGCCCTTAAATAGCTATTGGTTCACCCCAATTTTGAATTTGCAACAAATTAGTTGGTACACCTTTACCCACTGTGCTACTGGCCCAATGCGAAGAGACTATTCAAAAGAAGAGAAAAGAATTGTGAAGGAAAGTGTCCTCCCAAACCATTGCTAAGACATGTGGTATCATAGGAATGATTCAGTGGACTTAAAATTAAGTCACTGTCGGGCGTTTGGCGGGGTGATTCGCGGGGGCTGCAGCGCCGAGAATGATCCCACTATTCAACGGTACTCTGCTTTTCTTTTGGCTTTGGAGAGTTCCTCTCCGTCGAGCCTGAAGTGAGAGTGAGTTCTGTAATGATATGTATATTTGTAGACAAGTAAAGGGTTAATTATTACATCTCAGTGGAACGCAACCATTAGAGGGCACCACTAGTTCCCAGTATAAATATAAGAACTCAGGGGATCTTGGGTACTTCTAGCAGTAGAGTGTAAGAGAGACAGACCACAACATAGATAACATTAGATAGAAGCAGCACGTGTAGTTTAAATTAGTTATTACATTAATACAGTTACCTGATTGCTAGTTATAGTTGTGGAGTGTGCAAACTCAATATGAATCAATCGTTATTCAATAAATCAGTTTTGCTTTAAGTTAGAGATTGGTGGTTTCTTCATGATCACACCATCAGACCATTCTGGATTACGAACAAAGAGTAACAATATTACCAAAGAGTAATATAACAAGTTCCTGCTGGTGAGCTGATCTCAGCAGAAACGCAGATGGACCGCCACTTTGATCGGCAGCCTCGGTCTTCCTCATCCCCTTTCACCCTGCATTCTGCACCTCCCCAACCTTTTCGAGGATCTTGGTAACCCCCCCCCCCTCCAATGAGCAAGGCCCCCGGGCCCGACCCATTGCAGTGCCAACCTGGCACCCGGGCACCCTGGCAATGCCATCCTGGAACCTGCAGTGCCCCTGGCATCCTGGCCACCTGGGTATCTCCAATGGTCTGCTCGACCACCCAAGGTGCTGTTATGCCTGGTCCAGGTTTGCGTGGACCAGAACTAAACAGCGCTATGGTGAGATCTCCCAGACGAGGTGGTTTAGTCTTGGGCGCCTGGTCAATCCAACCATGATGCTCATTTAAATATGCAGATCTGGATCTTGCCCAGCGAGAGCTAGATCCAGTTCGCACCGGCGGAATAAGTGAGTGATTGGCCCCGGCACCTGGTGCAGAGCCTGATTTGGGTTACCCAGAGCAACGGGTCACTGAATCATGCCCCATATTTATGTAGAGCACCAATTTCCTTAGAATCGGGGATTAGACATTGTGTGTATTACAAGAATGATTAAGAAATCAGTAAGACCAGTGGAAGGATGCGAGGCCCCCAAGCGTGGAGGCCTGGATCAATGATATGGCGGGGTTCATTAAATTGGAGAAGGTGAAATTTGCCCTGAGGGGATCAGTACAGGGGTTCTTAGGGGTGCCAGCCTTTCCTGACTTCCTGGCAGAACGGTAGGGAAATAGGCCGGCAGCAGCAGCAACCCGGGGGGGGGGGGGGGGGGGGGGGGGGGGGGGGAGGGGGTTTGTATCGGGGGGAGGGAGAACTGTGTACATGGGTCTGTGGGATGTGGCGGGTGTTATCTTTCCCTTTTGACGTTGGGTGTTTTCTCTTGTTTGTAGTTGCTTTTGAAGTTGGGTGGGAATTGTTCTTGGGGTGTTACCGCGGTTGTTTTGTTAATAGAGTTGAGCTGTATTTTGTAAAAATTTCAATAAAAATTATTTTTTAAAAAAGAAATCAGTAAGACAAAAATACCAGTGTGAGGTAGAAAGAAATGCTTCTAATTCTAAAGTAAATTTGTTTGCAATTCAATTAAAAGTTACATTTTTCTAGTTCAATGAACTACAAAATTTCAGATGGAAAGCAAAATTAAAACAAAATCTAACAGATCTAATACAATATTCCTGTGTTATTTAATATTATCTGTTAGATTATGGGGATGAAATTGTAGTCCTCGTGCATTAGGATTGCTTCTCTTTGATACTAAGTGTCTTTCTATCACATGGAGCTGGCACCATGCTATGATGCAATCATGGAAGGAGGCCATTTGGCCCATCAGGTCTGCGCTGGTCCACCGAAAGAGAACCCTACTTTTGCCTACTTCCCCACTCTATCTCTGTAACCATATTTAACCTTTGGACATTTAGGCAAAATTTATCATAGCCAATCCCCTAACCTGCACATCTTTGGACTGTGGGACGAAACAGAAGCACCGGGAGGAAACCCACACAGACATGGGGAAACATGCAAACTCCTGTCAGTGGTTAAGTGGTGATTTGATCAAAGTAGAGGGAAATTATTCTGATTGGAGAGTCTAGGACCAGCTGGCATAGTTCAAAATAGAACTAATAAAGCTTTTAGGAGTTCAATTAGGAAATTCTTTGAAACACTACGCATGATAGAAATTTGAAACTCTCTTGATGGTGATACAATTGTTAATTTTCAGCCTGAAATTGATAGATTCCTGTTAACCAAATTGTATTAAAAAGCCCTTCCTTCTTCCTTTCTATCTTTCCTCCCTCAAGAATTTGGGCTCCAATTCACAGCAGCCTCTGTTCACTGGATGTACCAGATTATAGATTCAGATTTAGGCAACCATAGTGTAGGAATTCAATTACCCAATGACCTTCTCCCATATGGATGGTGCTAAGAGAGTGTGATGCACAACTGTGCGCCTGTATTAGGGGATGTAAAGTAGGACCTGCACTCCAGGTTCGCCGATAGCCCCTGCCAGCCAGCTCCGCCCACAAGGAGCCGTATAAATATGCATGACCTCCTCCTGATCAGCCATTTTGCCAGCTACAGCAGGAGGCCACGCATGTGACTGTAATAAAGCCACAGTTGTACCAATCTGAGTCTTTGTGCAATTGATTGTGCATCTAGTTATTACAGTCAGATTTTTCTACATTATGGACATCAGGATCAAATCAGATAGCCTGTAGCTGGATCCGCACTCGCCAGACGCCAGAAAGGACTTTAATCACTGGCTGGCTTGTTTTGAGGCCTACATCAACGTTGCGACCCCTGCGCCGACGGAAGCTCAGAAGATCCAAGTTCTATACTCCAGGTTAAGCTCCAGCGTGTTCCTGTTGATCCAAGACGCCCCGAGTTACGCGGAACAACGGCATTCCTAAAAGAGAACTACGCTCAGAAGACAAACACACTCTTCGCAAGGCATGTACTCACCACTCGCGTACAACTACCTGGTGAGTCTATCGAAGACTTCTGTCGGGCTCTTATCCCACTCATGGGTCTGTGACTGTCAGGCCGTCAGGGCCACTGAACATTCCAATCTCCTCATGCGTGATGCATTCGTAACGGGATTGCGTCGGACCTCATCCGACAATGACTGCTGGAAGGGGCCACGCTCAACCTAGCGGAGACGAAAACTTTAGCGCTCTCCATAACGGTCGCATCTCGAAACGTCCAAGCCTACCCCGCTTGCTGCACGGCCCACCCCTCCTGCCCCTCCTGGACCCTACAAACGACTCCCCCGGCTGGGGCCCCTCCTAATCAATACACCTGCGCAGCCCGCCACGCCATGCACCCTGGGGGTCCCCGCTGCTACTTCTGCGGCCAGCAGAAGCACCCCCGCCAACGCTGCCCACCCCGCACTGCCACTTGCAAATCCTGCGGTAAAAAGGGCCACTTCGCAGCTGTGTGCCAGGCCCGTGCAGTCGCTGCTATCGTGCCCGCAATCGCTCCCTCCCCCAGCCGAACGCACAATGGGCGCCGCCATCTTCTCCCCCAGGTCCACGTGCGGCCTATGGGTGCTGCCATCTTGCCCCGCCCCACAACGTGCACACCATGGATGCCGCTACCTTGCCCCACCCCCACAACGTGCGCTCCACGTACGCTGCCATCTTGTTCCCAACGGTCCTCCGGACGCCACCATTTTGTCTCCCCCACGGGACTGGAACGCTGGATCCGGGTCGCCGGCGCTCCCCATCTGAATCCTCGGATGACCACCCGCAGCTCGCCTCGATGACACTGGACCAGTCCATCCTCACAACCTGGCCAACCGCTTCGACGACAGTGAAATCAACGGCCATGCAACCTCTTGCCTACTGGACTCCGGGAGCACCAAAAGCTTCATTCACCCAGACACAGTAAGGCGCTGCTCCCTCGCAGTCCACCCCGCCAACAAACGGATTTCCCTGGCCTCCGGATCCCACTCTGTCTTGATCCGAAGGTTCTGTGTGGTCAATCTCACTGTCCAGAGTGTAGAATTCAGTGGTTTCCGCCTATACGTTCTGCCCAACCTCTGCGCTGCACTATTGCTGGGTCTGGATTTTCAGTGTAATCTCCAGAGCCTCACCCTCAAATTCAGCGGGCCCCTACCTGCACTCACCGTTTGCGGCCTCCCTCTTTGCCAATCTAACTGCGGATTGTAAGGCCGTCGCCACCAGGAGCAGATGGTACAGCGCCCAGGACAAGGCCTTCATCAGGTCCGAGGTCCAGCTGCTGCTTCGGGAGGGTATTATCGAGGCCAGCAACAGCCCCTGGAGAGCCAAGTGATAGTGGTTAAAACTGGGGAGAAACACAGAATGGTCGTGGACTACAGCCAGACCATCAATCGTTACACGCAGCTCGACGCGCACCCCCTCCCTCGCATATCTGATATGGTCAATCAGATTGCACAGTACCGGGTCTTCTCGATGATTGGCCTTAAATCCGCCTACCACCAGCCCCATCCGTAATCGGACCGTCCCTCCACTGCCTTCGAGGTGGACGTCGCCTCTATCAATTCTTAGGGTTCCCTTTGGCGTCACTAACGGGGTCGGTCTTCCAAAGGGAGATGGACCGAATGGTCGATCGGTCCAGTCTGTGGGCCACGTTTCCGTACCTGGACAACGTCACCATCTGCGGCCATGACCAGCAGGACCATGACGCTAGCCTCTCTAAATTTCTCCGCACCGCCACTCTCCTCAATCTTACATACAACAAGGAGAAATGTGGGTTCCGCACGACCCGTCTAGCCATCCTCGGCTACGTAGTCCAAAACGGACTCCTGGGGCCCGATCCCGACCGCATGCGCCCCCTCATGGGGCTCCCCCTCCCCCACTGCCCCAAGGCCCTCTAACGCTGCCTTGGGTTCTTCTCCTATTACGCCCAGTGGGTCCCAAACTACGCGGACAAGGCCCGCCCACTCATACAGTCCACCCAATTTCCCCTCACGGCCGAGGCACAACATGCATTCGCCCGTATTAGCGCAAACATAGCCAAGGCCGGGATGCACGCAGTAGAGGGCACTGCCCTTTCAAGTAGAGAACGACGCTTCAGATGTCGCCCTCGCCGCCACTCTAAACCAGGCAGGCAGACCCGTGGCACTCTTTTCCTGCACCTTTCATGCCTCTGAAATTCGACACTCATCTGTTGAAAAAGAGGCCCAGCTATCGTTGAGGCGGTGCGGCATTGGAGGCATTACCTGGCCGGCAGGAGATTCACTCTCCTCACTGACCAACGGTCAGTAGCCTTCATGTTCAACAACACGCAGGGGCAAGATCAAAAATGATAAAATCTTGCGGTGGAGAATCGAGCTCTCCACCTATAATTACGAGATTTTGTATCCCCGGCAAGCTCAACGAGCCCCCAGACGCCCTCTCCCGAGGTACATATGCCAGCGCACAAGTAGACCAACTCCGCCCGCACGACAGCCTTTGTCATCCAGGGGTCACTCCATTGTACCACCTCATCAAAGCCCGCAATCTGCCCTACTCCGTCGAGGACGTACGGACAGTCACCAGAGACTGCCAGGTCGTGCAGAATGCAAACCGCACTTCTACCGTTCGGACCGACTTAACCTGGTGAAAGCGTCCCGCCCCTTTGAACTCCTCAGATGAAAGCATCCTTCCCCTCCACCGACCGCAACACATATATCTTCAGTGTGGTCGACGAATTCTCCAGGTTCCCCTTCATCCCATGCCCGGATAAGACGTTTGCCACCGTCATCAAGGCCCTCAACACCATCTTCGCTCTGTTCGGTTTCCCCGACTACATCCACAGCGTCAGGAATCCTCATTCATGAGTGATGAGCTGCGTCAGTTCCTGCTCAGCAGGGGTATCGCCTCCAGCAGGACGACCAGCTACAACCCCTGGGGAAACGGGCAGGTAGAGAGGGAGAAACGGGACGGTATGGAGGGCCGTCCAGCTGGCCCTAGGGGCCAGACACTCGCCCAGCTCTCGCTGGCAGCAGGTCCTCCCAGAGGCACTGCACATCCATCCGGTCCTCTACTGTGCACCGCCACAGATAACCACCCCATGAACGTGTTTTTACCTTCCCCAGGAAGTCCACATCCGGGGTGTCACTACTCCCGACTGCTCGCAGCTCCAGGACCGGTCCTTCTACTAGGCATGTCCCAACTCCACAAGGCGGACCCCTTGGTGGACAGGGTACACTTGCTCCACGCCAACCCCTAGTATGCCTACGTGGAGTTCCCTGACGGCTGCCAGGATACTGTCGCACTCAGGACCTGGCTCCCTCAGTGTCCACTCCCACATACTTCCCCACCACGCAACCATCCTCCCCTCCCCTCGGGACTCCCAACATTAGCCCCACCAGGTCCATCCCTCCTTCCCCCTGCCCACGCTAGAGGACGAGGAAGATTTCGGCACTCTGCCGAGTCATCCGACTACTGGCCAGCACCAACACCCGCCAGCACCAACGTTGGCGATGCCATCACCGCCAGCACCACACCGCCAGCACCGACGTTGGCGACGCCAGCACCGCCAACACCAACATTGCCGCCACCGTTATGTCGCTCCCAGCGAACCGTCAGACCACCGACCGACGTAACCTCTGACGGGCACCGACTACCAAAATGGACATATTCTTTTCACCTCCCCACTGTAAATTATTTGTAAATCTGTATATAGTTCCACGCCACACCCCACCAACTCATTTTAACAGGGGGTGAATGTGGGAACCACTGTGCAACTGTATTAGGGGATGTAAGGTAGGATCTGCACTACAGGTTCGCCGTAGCCCCTGCCGGCTAGCTCACCCACAAGGAGCCTATAAATATGCATGTCCTTCTCCTGATCAGCCATTTCGCCAGTTGTAGCAGGAGGCCACACATCTGACTGTAATAAAGCCCCATTGTACCAGTCTGTAGTCTTTGTGCAATTGATCGTGCATCAGAGAGTGCCCAGTCAGAGAAATGTAGTGTAAAAGGGCATCATGTAATGTTAGGGTAATAACATTTAGTACACTGGAACGCTGATGTGTTGTGTTTGAGTTGGAAGAATGTCAGATTGTGGCACAAAATATCCAGTTACATTTGTAATGCTGTGGCCAGTGGCGTCTTTTGTTACATCAACATAGAACATACAGTACAGAAGGAGCCCATTCGGCCCATCGAGTCTGCACCGACCCATGTGCCCCACTTCCACCTATCCCCGTAACCATTAACCCTCCTAACCTTTCTGGACACTAAGGGGAATTTATCATGGCTAATCCACCTAACCTGCACATTTGGACTGTGCGAGGAAACCGGAGCACCCGGAGGAAACCCACGCAGACACGGGAGAATGTGCAGACTCCGCACAGTGGATTCCCAACGGGGAATTGAACCTGGGACCCTGGCACTGTGAAGCCACTGTGCTAGCCACTTGTGCTACCGGGCCTGCCCATGCCCCCATCAAGGTATGGGGTATGTGCCAATGGTCTCTCTGCTTTGGGATGTTTGTCAAATTTCAGGATTTTTGATGCTATTTTTTACGTGAAAAGGACAATGTATTAAAAGAAAGTGGGTTTATAGAAGATATTTTTTACAATCCACCATCTTCGGTTACTGAGGATGTGTATGGAAGTCAAACAAATACAAAACTGTTCAATTTTAAAGGCAGACCAGTGATTGGCCCATAACAGCCGCCGTTCGCCGGGTTGCATTTATGGGTAACCCCTATGATGCACTGGGAATCCTTCCCTGGGAAGTAAGTTCCCACATAAGGATTACCTGGCAATTGCCCAGAAGGGCTCACTTCCTCTGGATTACCCTACGATGGGAACCATCTGACAGAAGTGATTTAAATTGCTAACTTTGGATGGTTCTGCCTGTTTTACACTGATAGATACTCTGATAGAGTGGAGAGGAAAAAAATCACTTCTAACTTCAGCATAACTATTTATAAATCCCAGACCCAACCTCACATGGGAAACCTTGCACACACTTCACAAACTCAACGCCCCAGGGAACACACCACATTATCCTCACAACCGGCCCATCCCCCCATCACCCTTCGACCATGGTGGGGGCTGGATCAGTCAGGCCAAAGTCTTTCTCCCAACTCTGTGCAGACTCTTACATCTCCTCCCAAAGTCTCAAACTTCACAGTGTTAGTCTCTGCAGTGCCTTAACAAATCTCCTTGATCTGGTCCTGATTCCTCTCAGGATTGAGGACCAAATGCACTCTCTCATCATTCGGTGGGAGCATCTTCCACCTGTGCTCTGTAGAGTTCTACTTGTTTCTGTTTCCTTGTCCCCATCTGGATCTAAATTTCCAAAGTTCCATTGGTTCCTTCCCAGTCAGTTCCTTCTGACATTTCCCTGGCCTGTCTCATTTCTACAAGATCTCAGCTGCGGAGGTCTGTCTATTAAAATGAATTCAGCGACTGTGGAGAGGCTAGCACCGGCACCACTTGGAAACACAATCGATTCCAACTCGGGAGGCTGACAAGCCGCAGCCGCATATACAGATTCCCGCTCCATCCCGAAAGATGGCACGGGTTGTGCTGGAGCGCGCCCATAGAGCTGGTGGGTCGGCTGGGGCCAGAGGTCACCTAGGGGGTGGCCGGGGGGGGGGGGTGGGGGGGGAGGGAGGCACCTATACGACCCATGGCCCTAAGTTCACAGTGGGCTGTCAGTGACATGCACAGCTGCAAGGCTGCCTTTCCAACTGCAGCAATGGTGTTTTGTGCCTGTCCAACCCGACCCCATAGCCCAGCCTCCTGGCCAACCCCCACTAATCCCCCTGGCCCCGGCAGAAGCCCCCCAAGCCAATGGCACAACTGTCAGCAAACTATGCGATGTTTGGTCCCTTTCCGTACCCCTTCTCTCTCTCTCTCCTCTCTCAGCAGCCACGGCACTGGTTTCACAATGTTGAAAAGCACAAGTGAACCGGGCCGTCGGGAACTCAGCCCATAGGAAGTGGAGAATCGCGGAGGTCCTGGAGAATACCAGGTCAGGCCCACAAATAATATGCAAACGGTATCTACTATACGTGGTTCCGGAAAGCATTGACTTCGCTGTTGAGGTGATGGAGAATTGCGATTGGGCTCCAAATTGGCACCTGCCGTGATTTGGTGTTGCAACCTTTTCTCCACCCAATACTTGTCCCGATTTTGGAGAATCCTGCCCGTTGTCTTTCTGAATGTTACTCCGTTCTTGTCTTCCAGGATCTGAGACGACATTCAGTGGAATATCTCAGCTAACGAGGAAATTCTGAAGAGTAACCTGTTCAAGCAACAGGCAAATGGGGTAATAAACCTTGATAGTAATCTCAATTGTTGTCAGAGGCAATTACCAAAAGCCACTCTTAGCATCCTGTAGTACCCTCAATAACGACACGAGAGTGTGGAATGTAAATGAAGGCTTTTAAAAAAAAAAAAAATTTCTATTCAAATTTTCACATTTTCACAAAAAGGAAACAATAACAGAAAATTCTAAGAAACAAAAAGAACAGAACCACCCCCCCCCCCCCCCCCCCCGTATATACAATAGAGAAACAATAATTAACGCTCGTCGTTGGCAAAAAACAGATATTCGACCCGAAACAAAACAAAAACAAAGAGACAACCCCCCTCCCCCCACCCGGGTTGCTGCTGACCTTTTGTTTTTACCGTTCTGCCAGGAGATCTAGGAAGTTGCCATCTCCTGAAAACCCCTGCACTGACCCCCTTAGGGCAAATTTCACCCTCTCCAATTTAATAAACCCCGCCATATTGTTGACCCAGGCCTCCACGCTTGGGGGCCTTGCATCCTTCCACTGAAGAAGAATCCTGCCGGGCTACTTGGGACGCAAAGGCCAGAACACCGGCCGCTTCCTGCACTCCCGGCTCCACTGCAACCCCAAATATTGCGAGTCCCCAGCCTGGATTGACCCTGGATCCTACCACCCTCGATACCGTCCTTGTTACACCCTTCCAAAATTCCCCCAATGCTGGGCAGGCCCAGAACACGTGGACATGGTTTGCTGGGCTCCCTGAGCACTAATACACCTGTCCCTCGGTCCCAAAAAAACCGGCTCCACCCTTGTCCCGTCATATGAGCCCTATACAGCACCTTAAACTGTATGAGGCTAAGCCTTGCACACGAATAAGGAGGAAGTTCACCCTTTCTAGGGCATCTGCCCATGCCCCCTCCTCAATCTCCTCAGCCAGCTCCTCCTCCCATTTATCTTTCAGCTCCTCCACCGAGGCCTCGTCTACCTCCTGCATCACCTGGTACACTTCCGAGATCCTCCCCTCTCCAACCCATACCTCCGAGAGCACCCTGTCCTGAACCCCACGTGGCGGCAGCAGACGGAACCCCACCACCTGCCGCCTGACAAATGCCCTTACTTGCATGTACCTAAAGGTGTTCCCCTGGGGGAGACAAACTTCCCTTCCAGCTCACCCAGGCTCGCAAACAGCCCGTCTATGAACAGGTCCCCCAGCCTCCTGATACCTGCCCTGTGCCAACTCAGGAACCCGCCATCAATTCTCCCCGGAACAAACCGGTGGTTCCCCCATATCGGGGACCCCATCGAGGCCCCCACCTCCAGGCTCGTGGTATACCTCGTTGGAGGGAGCGGCAGTGGCGCCGTTGCCAGCGCTTCCAGGCTCGTGCCCACGCAGGATGCCATCTCCATCCTCTTCCATGCTGCCCCCTCCCCGTCCATTACCCACCTACGCACCATCGCTGTTTTGGCAGCCCAATAATACCCACAGAGGTTGGGCAACGCCAGCCCCCCCCCCATCCCTGCCCCACTCCAAGAACACCCGTCTCACCCTTGGAGTCCCGTGCGCCCACACAAATCCCGTAATGCTCCTGTTAACCCGCCTGAAAAAGGCCTTCGGGATAAGGATGGGGAGGCACTGGAACAGGAACAGAAACCTCGAGAGCACCGTCATCTTGACTGACTGCACCCTACCGGCCAAAGACAGCGGCAGCATTTCCCACCTCTTAAACTCCTCCTCCATTTGCTCCACCAGCCTTGTGAGGTTTAGCTTATGCAAGGCCCCCCAGCTCCTGGCCACCTGAACCCCCAAGTACCTGAAGCTCCTCTCTGCCCTTTTCAGTGGGAGCCTCCCAATCCCCCCCTCCTGGTCCCCCGGGTGCACAAACAGCTCAATTTTCCCAAAGTTAAGCTTATACCCTGAGAAATCCCCAAATTCCCGGAGAATCCCCATCACCACCGGCATTCCCCCCACCAGGTCCGCCACATACAACAATAGATCATCCGCATAGAGTGACACTCGGTGCTCCTCCCCACCCCAGACTAGCCCCCCTCCCAATCCCCCGACTCCCTCAGCGCCATAGCCAGGGGTTCAATTGCCAGCGCAGAAAATAGGGGGGACAGGGGACACCCGTGCCTCGTCCCTCGGTGTAGTCGAAAATACTCCGACCTCCTCTTATTCGTGGCCATACTCGCCATCGGGTACTCATACAACAGCCTCACCCAACTGACAAACCCCTCCCCAAACCCGAACATTTCCAGCACCTCCCACAAGTACCCCCACTCGACCCTATCAAAGGCTTTCTCCGCATCTAGCGCCACCACTATCTCCGCCTCCCCTTCCACCGCCGGCAACATAATAACGTTCAAGAGCCTCCGTATATTAGTGTTCAGCTGCCTCCCCATCACAAACCCCGTTTGATCCTCGTGGATAACCTGCGGCACACAATCTTCTATCCTCGTGGCTAAGATCTTTGCCAACAACGTAGCGTCCACATTCAGGAGTGAGATCGGCCTGTATGACCCACACTGCAGGGGATCCTTGTCTCGCTTAAGGATCAAGGAGATCAGCGCCTGAGACATCGTCAGGGGCAAAGCCCCCCCTCCCTTGCCTCGTTGAAGGTCCTAACCAACAGGGGCCCAGCAGGTCTGCACACAGCCTTGTAAAAATTCAACCGGGAAACCACCCGGCCCCGCACCTTCCCCGACTGCATCTTCGCTATCCCTTTTAACCAGCTCCTCAAGCTCAACTGGCGCCCCCAGACCCTCCACCCGTCCCTCCTCCACCCTCGGGAATCTCAGCCGGTCCAAAAAGCGCCCCATCCCCCCCTTCTCCGCCGGAGGTTCGGACCGATATAGTCTCTCATAAAAGTCCCTGAAGACCCCATTAATGTCGACCCTCCTCCGCACCACATTTCCTCCCCGGTCCTTAACTCCACCAATCTCCCTGGCCGCATCCCGCTTACGGAGCTGGTGTGCCAGCATCCTACTCGCCTTCTCCCCATACTCGTACACCGCACCCTGAGCCTTTCTCCATTGAGCCTCCGCCTTTCTGGTGGTCAACTAGTCGAACTCAGCCCGAAGGCTGCGCCGCTCCCTCAGCAATCCCTCATCCGGGACCTCCGTGTACCTCCTGTCCACCCTCACCATCTACCCCACCAATCTCTCCCTTTCTCTTTGCTCCTCTCTCTCCCTGTGGGCCCGAATGGAGATCAACTCCCCCCGAACCACCGCCTTCAGCGCCTCCCAGACCGTCCCCACTCGGACCTCACCATTATCGTTGGCCTCCAGGTACCTCTCGATGCATCCACGAAGCCGCCCCCTCACCGCCTCGTCCGGGCAGCAGCCCCACCTCCAAGCGCCACAACGGGCGCTGGTCCCTCTCCTCCCCCAGCTCGAGGTCCACCCATTGCGGGGCATGGTCAGAAATGGCTATCGCCGAGTACTCAGCATCTACAACCCCCGCAATCAGCGCCCTACTCAAAACAAAGAAATTGATCCGGGAGTAGGCCTTATGCACATGGGAGAAGTATGAAAATTCCCTGGCCCTCGGCCTCGCGAACTTCCAAGGATCTACCCCTCCCATCTAGTTGATAAACCCCCTCAGCACCTTAGCCGCCGCAGGCCTCCTACCCATCCTGGAACTGGATCGATCCAGTGGCGGATCCAGCACTGTGTTGAAATCCCCCCCCATTATCAGGCCCCCCACCTCCAAATCTGGAATCCGGCCCAATATGTGCCGCATGAAACCCGCATCATCCCAATTCGGGGCGTATACATTGACCAGCACCACCCGCTCCCCTTGCAGCTTGCCGCTGCCACCACACTTGACGCCTCAAACGACACCCTCTTCCCCACCAGGATTGCCACCCCCCGGTTTTTTGCATCCAGCCCCGAATGAAACACTTGGCCCACCCACCCCTTCCTCAACCTGACCTGATCCGCCATCTTCAGGTGCATCTCCTGAAGCATAGCCACGTCCGCCCTCAGGTGCACGAACACGCGGGACCGTTTAACCGGCCCATTCAATCCCCTCACATTCCAGGTGATCAGCCGGATCGGAGGGCCACCTGCCCCCCAACCCCGGCGACTAGCCATCACCCTTCCGTAATCCGCCACGTGCCCGTGCCCCCCACTCAGCCCGTTCCCCACAGCGACAGACCCCCACCCCGAGCCCCTCTACACGCTCCAGCTCCTTCTTGGCCATTCCAGCAGCAACCCGGTATCCCCCCCTCTTCTCCCCCCCCAACCCTCCCCCCCTCAACCGCCCCCCCCCCCACCCCCAAGCTAGGGCCCCCCTAGCTGCGTAACTCCGTCATTGTACTTCCGTAAGTAAATTAAGGCTTTAATAAGCAGAGAACTAGCCAGCTACAGAGACGTGTGCTGACTCAGAGCCGCCTACAGGGCGTCACCTTATATACGGCTCCCTGGTGGGCGGAGCCGGAGGCGGAGTCCCCCAGGGTTCCAAACCCGGTCTTAAAGGGGTATCACCTACATGGTGTTAAGGGTACAGTAACCATTCATCACACATCCAATTTTGCGAAGAAGGTGATCTTGCCAATTAGGCAAAACTTTCATGCACTGATGCCATTCAATGAACCTTGCATTCTATGTATGTGTTTCATTGAGTCAAGTCCACAGAGCTTCTTAATGAACCATCAGATTGTGACCATTCCAGGACTTTGTTGGTGTGGTTATTGGAGAGATAAACCCCTTATTGTAACATGTGTTCAATCTCTCACTCAACTTTGTCTAAGAGTTCCTTATTGTGAAGAAATATATAGGCATAGTACCTGCCCTTTGGGTTACATATCCTGTCTTCACCTTTTCTAAGCTTGCGTCTTTATGTTCTTTTGGAGTCTTTATGTTCTGCCTGTTGCCACCATATTTGGGATGGGGCACATGGACAGTTCATAGAATCATCGAATCCCTACAGTGCAGAAGGAGGCCATTCGGCCCATCGAGTCTTCACTGACCCTCTGAAAGAGCACTCTACCTAGCCCCACTCCCTTGCCCCATCCCGAAAACCCTACCTGACCTTTGGACACTAAGGGTCAATTTAGCATTGTTAGTCCACCTAACAATCACATCTTTGGGCTGTGGGAGGAAACTGGAGCACCCAGAGGAAACCCAGACACACTTGGGGAGAAAGTGCAAAGTCCACACAGTCACCCTGGACAGCAATCGAACCCGGGTCCCTGGTGTTGTGAGGCAGTAGTGATAACCACTGTGCCATCATGCCACCCTGAAACATCCATCAGCAGGCACCATATTTCTTCTTAGATTTGGGGGCTAGATGGGGTTCCTTTTTAAAAAAATTTAGAGTACCCAATTCACTTTTTCCAATTAAGGGGCAATTTAGTGTGGCCAATCCAATAGCTTGAATATTTTTGGGTTGTGGAGGTGAAACCCACGCAAACCGGGAGAAAATGTGCAAACTCCACACAGACAGTGACCCAGAGCCGGGATCGAATCTGGGACCTTGGCGCCGTGAGGCCACAGTACTAACCACTGTGCTGCCCTTAGATGGGGTTTCTTGAGGGTTTGTCTGTTATCCTACGATTACTACCATTGACTTTTATTTGTAAAATCTATACTTGTTTACTTACAGATCGAGATGCAAGTTGATGCTCTACATGAGGTATACTTCTGCTTCCCAACAGATCTCAGTCTCCTAATCATATCACATTGCATAATAATTACTTCAGTAGCTACATCAGTACTGTATCAGGTTCCCATGATGTTCACTCTTTAATCTAGAGCTCCCCTTCACTAAAGGAGACATAAAGGGGATAAGAGAAACATACAATTGAAACAGGCTGTAAATTCATATCTGAATATTAGCTCCTGGATTTCATTTTATTTCAGCCTTGTAAAGAATTCCATTGGCAGAGGCTTACAGGCCCCTGCCAAGGCATTTTCAGGAGGGGAGTGGTTGGCAGGCCATAAAATCCCATAGTTGACGTTGCCACCGCTCCACTGACTCACCTGACCTGTCCACAATTTACCGTAGAGCGGGTGAGGCCTAGGCTGGCCGGTTTGCCCTTGTCCCAGGTGTGGCCCTAAAGTGGGCTGTTAATTATCTTCATATTGAGGCTGGTGGGAGGGGTTCAGTTCAGGAAAGAAGTCCATCAAGTAAGTAACCGAGCTTAGGCCTTGGCCAGGCCAATTTTACAGGGGGGCAGGAGATGAGAGGCAGCATGACTTGCAATAAGCGATGAAGTTGGCATTTGGTATGTTATATATTTTTGAACAGCAAATGCTTGGATTGTTTTTGGGATTGGCAACATTGCTACAGCTAAGAGAATATACAAGGTAGACGTAAAAAATGCAACAAATGTTTTGGGTACTTAAATTTGGCAATTTTTGGACTGCTACCAGAAATACGGGGGGCGATTCTCCAAAATGGAGCCCAAGTGTTCGCACCGTCGTGAACCGGGCCCGGGTACGACCGATTCTGGCCCCACAGGGGGCCAGCACTGCGCTGGAGCGGTTCACGCTGCTCCAGCCTCCTTTCGTAGCACCAAATGGGTGCCGTGCCAACCCGCGCACACGCAGTTGGGCCGCGCCAACCTGCGCATGCGCCGGCCCCGACTCAACATGGAGTTGGTGTTCAGGGGCTGGCCACGCCAGAAAGTAGGCCCGGGGGGGGAGAGGCCGGCCCGCCGATCGGTGTGCCCCGATCGCGGGCCAGATCCCATCGGAGGCCACCCCCATTGGCCGCCCCCCCGACCGTTCACGCAGAGTTCCCGCCGGCAGCGACCAGGGGTGAACGACGCCGGTGGGACTCTGTCGTATTGGCGCAGCTGCTCGGCCCATCCGGGCCGGAGAATCAGCTGCCCCGTCGATTCCAGCGGCCCACGGCTGGTGCCGCACCAAACGCGCTGCCGCAAATGGCTCCGATTCTCCGCACCTCGGAGAATCGCGTGCCGGTGTCGTGGCGGAATTGCAGCGATTCTCCGGCCCGGCGCAGGGCTCGGAGAATCGCCCCCACAAACCTTGCAATTTCCTAAACATTGTAAAAACTCAACTATTTTACAAATAACCTCAGGAACAGGAACCTGGCACTCTAGCCAACTCGACCTACATGTGACTGCAGTTCCATAATATGCAATTAGATCTTGATGTTTTGGCTACTCAGTTGTCAGAATATCTGGCCATGGGCAGTAAATGTGGTCTTGCCAGCATTGCCCAGATCTTGAAAACAAGAGATTAGAACCATAGAATAGTTATGACACAGAAAGAGGCCATTCAACCCATCGCATCTGAGGCCGCTGAAAACTTAAATTAATTAAGTTAAAAAAACCTTTAAGTCCCTACCTGTTAAAAGTTGACGTAAGACTCTAGCTGGATAATTGTTAATGTTGATGTCTGTCTTTTTGTTTGGGGTCATTTTGGCCAATGTTTCTGTTGTGCATTTTATATTACTCGCTCCATCATAATGCTACTTTGCAAGGCAAGGTTTTGAAAGACACAAAGCATGACACTCATTTTTGAAACCTTTGATGGCCTCTATTGCAGCACT
Source organism: Scyliorhinus canicula (assembly GCF_902713615.1). Classification (NCBI taxonomy): domain Eukaryota; kingdom Metazoa; phylum Chordata; class Chondrichthyes; order Carcharhiniformes; family Scyliorhinidae; genus Scyliorhinus; species Scyliorhinus canicula. The sequence continues at coordinate 40,627,567 of NC_052154.1, forward strand.
TGCCTGATTGGACCACAAATCCCAATGTTTGTTTAAGAATACCACTTTCTCCCCACCACCATCTTGAGACTGTCATATACATCTTTCTTCAGATTTTGTCCTTGGGTGTCTAATTGGATAAAGGCTCGTGGCTTTTTGAAGCTTTCAGCACCATCCATCTAATCTTCCAGCACCTTGATGGATTGTCATAAAGTGGAGGAGTGACAGTGAAGTATGGAGTATCAACATGCACAATTATATTGCTACGGCCACAGAACGTCTTGCATGTTTGTGAGTGGAATTCCTTTTCATTTATAAGCAGATGGCATGAGCAAAAGCGCCCAGATGGCCCCATGCTTGCTAACAATAATGCCCTGTGCTTATCCTGCTACCTGATATCCATGGGTAAATTGATGAAATCACTAGCCTGGGCACTGAAGACATCGGTTGTTACAGTCTCCTTCGGTATTTAACAGAATTGCACCTGTCCTGGGAGAGTGTTCTAGACCTGACGGCAGTATATTACAAAGTTCTGTCATGGTCTCCTTCAATAATTGTAAGCCCATTTGTCAGTGTGAATGGATCAGAAGCAACTAAAAATACATAAGGAGAGCATGGTGGATGCTCTTTAGTGTGGTGTGGCTGTAATTTTTAATCTTGTCAGCTATTTCTCATGGTCATTTAAATCTTTGCATTCTGCCGCTCATTCAGCTGGAACTACAGGAAGAGATAGCTTGTAAACAGCTCTGAAAGCAGAGGCTATTTGTTAGGATAGTTAGATTGTAACAAACTACGTTATGGTCGGTTACTTACTGTATTTCTAGAAAATATTAGCTGTTTTGGTTAACTTGCGCTGATTTGTTCTATTGTTACATTGAAACATTGGCAAAGTTTGTGATTGGAAATGGAGATTGTGCTGGAAATGCCACAGGTATAATTAAAAAAAAACTAGATACTTTAATCTGTACTGATAGTGTAAAGTTAATCGACAAAATCATATACTTATTGCATCTAACCTGCTGAGAGACTTGGGAATGGTGCACAAAGAGAACAAAGAACAAAGAAAAGTACAGCACAGGAACAGGCCCTTCAGCCCTCCAAGCCCGTGCCGACCATGCTGCCCGTCTAAACTAAAATCTTCTACACTTCCTGGGTCCATATCCCTCTATTTCCATCCTATTCATGTATTTGTCAAGATGCCCCTTAAATGTCACTATCGTCCCTGCTTCCCCCACCTCCTCCGGCAGCGGGTTCCAGGCACCCACTACCCTCTGTGTAAAAAACTTGCCTCATACATCTACTCTAAACCTTGCCCCTCGCACCTTAAACCTATGCCCCCTAGTAATTGACCCCTCGACCCTGGGAAAAAGTCTCTGACTATCCACTCTGTCTATGCCCCTCACAATTTTGTAGAACTCTATCAGGTCACTCCTCAACCTCTGTCGTTCCAGTGAGTACAAACCGAGTTTATGCAACCATCCTCTGTAGTATTTTTGTAATATTTTCTTTATATTATTATAACCCACGTGAGCACATTTGTTTGATATGAAGCAACTCATGCAACCTTACGTGTTTGATGGATTTCAATAAAAAAATCCATTTTTGCGATTGTGACTAAACACTAGCAACGCTCTTGCACAGATTATAGAAAACCTTCTGGATGAGCCTAGCAGTATTACATGGAGTTGCTCAAGATTTGGATCTTCAGCCGGTGTGCAGATTAGATGGGGTTAAGGAGTTTTGGGAATACGGTGGGGAAATCCAAGTAAAAGAGCCACAGACAAAACACATAAACATCTTAGGAGAAGTTAATGAAACATCAAATAATTACGGGAGCTTTAAATTAGAGGTTGATGGTCACTTCATGAATTCAAGCTAGATACTGGGGCAAGTGTTTCAGTTTTGTCTGATGAAGTGAAATAGTTTAAAATTATCACATTACAGCCATCCTCTATGCAGCATTGGGACCAGGATGGACAACACCAAAGGTACTGAGCCACCACTAAGGTACAAGGAAAAGGGGATTGTTTGTAATGACGACTGCAGATTCCTCATTACTGAGCAGAGAAGTATGTTTGCAGCTGAGGCTAATTTACGAGGCCGATAAAATTGTAGACAAGCAATCAAGTAAGGTTTTCAGGAAAGAATTTTCATCTATAATATCAAGCTTAGGAAAGCTGAAGAAAGGGGCTGGATTCTCTGAAAATGGGGCTAAGTGTTTGTCATAATATACACCAGTATATCATGGTGCAGACACACACTGATGGACACACACAGGGACCAATCAACATGTACAAACACCGCAGCCAATCGCCAGTTAGAATACACACACTATAAAGGCAGAGGGCACCACGGTTTCCGCTCATTCCGGGTGCTGCCTCTGAGTGCAACAGGAACGTATTCAGCCCAGCACAGACTCACACCACGTGCTGAGAGAATCAACTGGTTCAGACAAGGCTTAGGTCTCTAGTTCAAGTTAGCATTATTTAGACCCACAGTCACCGTGTGTTAGTTAGTTAGAAATAGTTAATAAAATTGAGTTGAACCTTCATCTGTGTTGGAAGTGTCTGTTCATCTCTCAAGCCTACACAAGCCAACACATCAGTGTTGATGCCGTTGTTGCGTTTCATGACAGAATCATCGGGCCATCAAGTGCGTCCATTCAGCGGCCCACAAGGGGCCAGCATGGGCGCAACATGAAGCGCCCGAGGGAGCGGCCGCCAATCGCCCGCTGATACACAGGTTGCGTCATTGACGCGACGACGCGGCAGCTGAAAACCATTCTCCCCCCACACCCAGCCGTCTCAGCCAAGATGGCCACCAGATGAGCAGCCCCCAAGTTTCAGAGACGACAAACTGGACACCCTCCTGGACGCCGTGAAGGAGAGGAGAGTGGTTTTGTACCTTGGGGTCGGCCGCAGGACGACAGGTGCCATTGTTCGGTGTGCGTGACGGAGGTGGCCGAGGCCGTCAGCGCCGTCGGGCTGGTGGCAGCACAGCTGACCAGCACAGGAAGAAGCTGCATGACCTACTCAGGGCAGCCAGGGTGAGTACCCAGCACTGTGCCCCTGGCACCAACCCCCCCTAACCCCCACACATACCCGCCCCGCTCTCCCCATCCCCCAAGGGGTTGGTCCCACCCCCCCCGTCCTGACCCACATGGTTGCACCAACCATTCCAGGTTCCCTGTGTACTGATGCCATCATAGACCCAACCGCTCGGACCGTCTAACACTGTTGTTGCTTGTGTCCCCCCCTCCCCACCCACATCCGTCCACCCACCTCAGGAGAAGTCTGCGCATAACCGCAGGGATCAGGAGGAAACTAGAGGGGTAGCGCCAGAACTGCGTCCCCTCACCATGCCTGAGCAGAGGGCACTGGACATTGTTGGTGGACCCGAGGTTGTCGATGCCGAGATCAGAGGCATGCCACCAAATGAGACCCCCCCCAACCCCAGTCTGGTTGCGGCCCCTCAAAACACATGTGTGCCAACCCCAACCCCGTCACCCCACTCCCTCACCCCACCCCCTCACCCACCCCCTCACCCCACCCCCTCACCCATCCCTTCACCCACCTCCTCACCCCACCCCCTCACCCCACCCCCTCACCCCACCCCCTCACCCCACCCATTCACCCCACCCCCTCACCCCAACCCCTCAACCCAACCCCCTCACCGCACCCCCTCACCGCACCCCCTCACCCCAACCCCTCACCCCAACCCCTCACCCCACCCCCTCACCCCACCCCCTCACCCCACCACCACACCCCCTCACACTACACCCTCACACCACCCCCTCACCTCACCCCCTCACCCCACCCCCTAACCCCACCCCCTCACCCCATCCCATCACGGACCCCCTCACCCCACCCCCTCACCCCACCCTCTCACCCACCACCTCACCCCACCCCCTCACCCCACCCCCTGACCACACCCCCTCACCCCACCCCCTCACCCCACCACCACACCCCCTCACATTACACCCTCACACCATCCCCTCACGCAACCCCTCACCACAACCCCTCACCCCACATCCTCACCCTACCCCTCACCCCCTCACCCACCCCCTCACCCCACCCCCTCACCCCACCCCCTCACCCACCCCCTCACCCCACCCCCTCACCCCACCCCCTCACCCACCCCCTCACCCTACCTCCTCACCCCACCCCCTCACCCCACCCCCTCACCACCTCCCCTCACCCCACCCCCTCACCCCACCCCCTCACCCACCTCCTCACCCCACCACCTCACCCACCTCCTCACCTCTACCCCTCAACCTACCCCCTCACCCCACTCCCTCACCCCACCCCCTCACCTCACCCCCTCATCCCAACCCCTTACCACAACCCCTCACCCCACCCCCTCACCCCACCGCCTCACCCACCCCCTCACCTCACCCCCTCATCCCAACCCCTCACCCCAGCTCCTCACCCTACCCCCTCACCCCATCCCCTCACCACCTCATGCCTCACCCCCATCAGTCTGAATAAACATTGCTGCCTTGTGTCTTGCAGGACCAGCAGGCACCGGCCCGAGCCAGTGCCAGGGCCGGTGCCCCCCAGGGATGCAAGCACCGACGGGGAGGGCTGCCGTCACAACAGCCCTCTGCCCAATACGTGCCAGGATACAGCAACCCAGGGATGGAAGCACAATTCACAGACACATAGGGGACGGACACAGAGCACACACTGACACAGGGGAGCGACACACAGGGGACGGACGCAGAGCACACAATGACACAGGGGAGCGACACACAGGGGACGGACACAGAGCACACAATGACACAGGGGAGCGACACACAGGGGACGGACACAGAGCACACAATGACACAGGGGAGCGACACACAGGGGACAGACACACAGCACACACTGACACAGGGGATGGACACACAGCACACAACGACACAGGGGATGGACACACAGCACACACCGACACAGGGGATGGACACACAGGGGATGGACACACAGCACACAACGACACAGGGGACGGACACACAGCACACAACGACACAGGGGATGGACACACAGCACACAACGACACAGGGGATGGACACAGAGCACACAATGACACAGGGGAGCGACACACAGGGGACGGACACAGAGCACACAATGACACAGGGGAGCGACACACAGGGGACAGACACACAGCACACACTGACACAGGGGATGGACACACAGCACACAACGACACAGGGGATGGACACACAGCACACACCGACACAGGGGATGGACACACAGGGGATGGACACACAGCACACAACGACACAGGGGACGGACACACAGCACACAACGACACAGGGGATGGACACACAGCACACAACGACACAGGGGATGGACACACAGCACACACCGACACAGGGGATGGACACACAGGGGATGGACACACAGCACACAACGACACAGGGGACGGACACACAGCACACAACGACACAGGGGATGGACACACAGCACACAACGACACAGGGGATGGACACACAGCACACACCGACACAGGGGATGGACACACAGGGGATGGACACACAGCACACAACAACACAGGGGTGGACACACAGGGGACAGACATGAAGTGTTGGCTTGTGTAGACTTGAGAGATGAACAGACACTTCCAACACAGATGAAGGTTCAACTCAATTTTATTAACTACTTCTAACTAACTAACACACGATGACTGTGGGTCTAAATGATGCTAACTTAAACTAGAGACCTAAGCCTTGTCTGAACCAGTTGATTCTCTCAGCACGTGTTGTGAGTCTGTGCTGGGCTGGATGAGTTCTTGTTACACTGAGAGGCAGCACCCAGAATGAGCGGGAACCGTGGTGCCCTCTGCCTTTATAGTGTGTGTATTCTAACTGGTGATTGGCTGCGGTGTTTGTACATGTTGATTGGTCCCTGTGTGTGTCCATCAGTGTGTGTCTGCACCATGATATACTGGTGTATATTATGACAAGACACACAGCACACAATGACATAGAGGATAAACACACAGAGGACGGACACAGAGCACACAACGACACAGGGGAGCGACACACAGGGGATGGACACAGAGCACACAACGACACAGGGGAGCGACACACAGGGGATGGACACAGAGCACACAACGACACAGGGGAGCGACACACAGGGGACAGACACACAGCACACAACGACACAGGGGATGGACACACAGGGGGTGGACACACAGCACACAATGACACAGGGGAGCGACACACAGGGGGCGGACACAGAGCGCACAACAACACAGGGGAGCGACACACAGGGGACAGGCACACAGCACACACTGACACAGGGGATGGACACAGAGCACACAACAACACAGGGGATGGACACACAGGGGACGGACACACAGCACACACTGACACAGGGGATGGACACACAGCACACACCGACACAGGGGATGGACACACAGCACACACCGACACAGGGGATGGACACACAGCACACACCGACACAGGGGATGGACACAGAGCACACAACAACACAGGGGATGGACACACAGGGGACGGACACACAGCACACACTGACACAGGGGATGGACACACAGCACACACCGACACAGGGGATGGACACAGAGCACACAACAACACAGGGGATGGGCACACAGGGGACGGACACACAGCACACAATGACACAGGGGATGGACACAGAGCACACAACAACACAGGGGATGGACACACAGGGGATGGACACAGAGCACACAACGACACAGGGGATGGACACAGAGCACACACTGACACAGGGGATGGACACACAGGGGATGGACACAGAGCACACACCGACACAGGGAATGGACACACAGGGGATGGACACACAGGGGACGGACACACAGCACACACTGACACAGGGGATGGACACAGAGCACACAACAACACAGGGGATGGACACACAGGGGATGGACACGCAGCACACAACAACACAGGGGATGGACACACAGGGGATGGACACACAGGGGACGGACACACAGCACACACTGACACAGGGGATGGACACAGAGCACACAACAACACAGGGGACGGACACACAGGGGATGGACACACAGGGGATGGACACACAGGGGACGGACACACAGCACACAACAACGCAGGGGATGGACACACAGGGGAAAGACACAGAGCACAGAACACAGGGGATGGACACACAGGGGGCAGACACAGAGCACACACTGACACAGGGGAGTGACACACAGGGGAAAGACACACAGCACACAACGACACAGGGGATGGACACACAGGGGGCGGACACAGAGCACACAATGATACAGGGGAGCGACACAGAGCACACAAGAACACAGGGGATGGACACACAGGGGGCGGACACACAGCACACAATGATACAGGGGAGCGACACAGAGGGGATGGAGACACAGGAAACCAACACAGGGGACAGAGACACAGCACACAACGACACAGGGGACCAGCACACAGGGAACGGACACAAAACAGACAATGACACAGGAAACCAACACACAGCACAGCACAACACGCCACAGGAGATCCCAGACCTTAGGTCCAATGACGACATGAACTTTTGGTGACTGCTGTTTCCCACACCCTCCACCATTGCAGGGACGATCACCTTGGTTGGGAGTGCCGGGTGTTTCCCAGCACTGCAAGCGCCGAGAATGATCCCGGTATTAAACCCACTTTGCTTCTGGGCCTCAGCGAGGGATGCCCAGCCAAGGTTGCACTTAGTAGAATTGATGCAGGAAAGCCAGTGGATGCGGTTTATTTGGACTTTCAGAAAGCTTTCGACAAAGTCCCGCATAAAAGTTTAGTGTGTAAAATAAAAGCGCATTGGATTGGGGGTAGTGCATTGAGATGGATAGAAAACTGATAGGCAGACAGGAAACAAAGAGCAGGAATAAATGGGTCTTTTTCAAATTGGCATGCAGCGACTAGTAAGGTACCGCAGGGATCGTTGCTAGGACCCCAGATATTTCCAATATATGTTAATGATTTAGATGAGGGACCAAAATGTCATATCTCCAAATTTGCAGATGACATCAAGTTGAGTAGGAAGGTGAGCTGTGGGGAGAATGCCGAGATCCTTCAGAGTGATTTGGACAAGTTGAGTGAGTGGGTAAATGAATGGCAGATGCAATGTAATTTTGATAAATGCGAGGTTATCCACTTTGTAGCAAAAACAAAAAGGCAGACTATTACCTGAATGGCCATAAATTAGGAGAGGGGAATGTGCAACGAGACCTTAGTGTCCTTGTATATCAGTAGCTGAAGGTATGCATGCAGGTACAGCAGGCGGTAAAGAAGGCAAATTGTTTGCTGGCCTTCATTGCGAGAGGATTTGAATACAGGAGCAGGGATGTCCTGCTGCAATTATACAGGGCCTTGGTGAGACCACATCTGGATTATTTTATGCAGTTTTGGTTTCCTTATCTGAGGAAGGATGTTCTAACTATAGAGGGAGTGGAGCAAAGCTTTACCAGACTGATTTTTGGGATGCCAGGACTGAAATACGGGGAGAGATTACATTGGTTAGGATTGTATTCGCTGGAGTTCAGAAGAATGAGGGAGGATCTCATAGAAACCTATAAAATTCTAATAGGACTAGACAGGATAGATGCAGGAAGGATCTTCCCGATGGTGGATGTGTCTAGAACCAGGAGGCACAGTCTGAGGATATGCGGTAGACCATTTAGGCCAGAGATGAGGAGAAATTTCTTCACCCAGAGAATGGTGAGCCTGTGGAATTCGTTACCATAGGAAGTAACTCTCACCAAAGCATTGTATGGTTTCAAGAAGCAGTTATATGCAGCACTTAGGGTGAAAGGGATCAAAGGATATAGGGAAAAGCGGGATGAGGCTGTTGAGTTGGATGATAAGCCATGATCATAATAAATGGCAGAGTGAGCTTGAAGGGCGAATGGCCTACTCCTGCTCCGATTTTTTCTTTGCTTCTATTTCCTGCACCAACAAACTCAGCTCAGATCTCTGGACTCCCCCACTGCGAACTTCAGACCCTCCCCAACTCCCCAAGTAGGGGGTCATTGAGCCTCACCGCACCCCACCTCATAAGGGTAGGGCACCCCTGGGCCTGATCCCCGGCATGAGCAAGATGCGACCTGGGCACCCTGGAATTACCAAGGTGGCACTTCCAGGGTGCCAAGCTGGCTGTGCAAAGGTGCTCAGGTGGCATCAGGGGTACCCAGGTACCACCCTGCCCAGAGCCCGACCACCCAAGGGCCCCTGTTTGCCTGGGAGACCCCCCACCTAGTGCCAGTACATTTGGTCCACGTTTGTGCAAACCAGTGCTAAACGACACCTGCTCGGGGTTTCCGAGGCGAAGCTATTAGAACCCGCACCTTGGGTTACTCCTTAACTGCACATTTAAATATGTAAATCTGGATCCCGCCCATTGTGGGATTGCTTCACCTTGCAAGATCTCGTGAAGCGTAACAAACTTCGTAAATCTTGCGAGAGAAATTCACTGGCCTCATCACATCCCGGGTCAGGAGGATGAGGCCATTAGATCATGCAACACATTTCTAGAAGCAAACTTTCAGTACCAGGGAGGTTCTCAGGCAGTAATTAAGACTTATCAGCATTACAAATTCACTTACAGTGGACTCGACAAGTCTTAACATTTTCTGCCGTGCTCTGTGGGTATCTAGTGGGCAAGTATACCAACTTCATGGTTCTGTTTGTTTTAATCCCTCTTGATTAGATACTATTATATCAAAGTTGCTGGAGGAGCAGAAAGAAACTTGCTGATTTCCCTATATAACTGTGTGCATGATCGCTGGATACTGCTTTCCAATTTACTCTTTAATAATAATGAGTCTCGTTAGCCTTTATCATTATTTTTACCGCACAATCCGGTCCAATACGGCATTAAGTACTGAAGCCCCTGTAGTCTGTAGTATGCATTGTTTCGTATAAGTTTTGCAGATCCTTTTCAATGTGTAAGCTACTGCTTAGTTAGGAAATTCTGAAAATTTACATTAGGAGCCATTGTGATGACAAGATAAACATAATAGAAAATTAATCTATTCATTAACAGGGATAAGGTATATAGATATGTGAATATGACCTACATCATTCTTTATTATGGAACAAGTTAGTGATACTGAGAATGTGCTCCATCATTCCTGAGAGCTTTTCAGAGCCATTCTCGCTTTTGGCATTTTACCTTATTGCACTCGCATAACACCTTTTTCCATTTCCTGTGATGCGTTTTCCACTACCATGCTGATTGTTGGATGAATTCCTGTCATCCTATTCCAGCAGAGTGGATTTTTCAATTTCTGGGAAGAATTTGATTCCCGGGAGCACTGGTTGAACCATGTAATTAGTCCCTTTGGTCTTATGGTGTTATGGGTGTAGATTTTCAGATCAAATACTCCAGTTGTGCAGCTACTGAACAAGTGCTGGGAAATGAGAAATTACCTTCTGCATATTTAGTTCTTCAATCTAGATTCTCCCATATGTTCAGAAGTGGAGTTTGTACTATCGTGAATGGAAGGGCTATTTGCACCCAATTTCCAAGGGCAGCTCATCATCATAATGTTTGAAAACTCTAGGTGCAAAATTGGACTGATGCGGAGGGGATAATAATGCTGCAGGTGGAAAATCACACTCAAAAAGCAAGTGAGAACTCAGAAATTCATCTGTGTCCACCGATTGCTCACAGCACCAAGCAATAATCTTCCACTGGATGCGGATCACTTCCATTCTGTTAGACGTGAAAGCGGGGGTTGGGGGGTTGAAAATTGAAGAAAGGCATCAGAAACATAGCACGATATTCAGACTCCAGACTCCTGTGGGCCACGAGATTGCTAGACTCTTTCAATTCCCCGGCAGCTTACAGTCCTAATGCGTGATGAGGAAGCTGGCAGATACGGATTAGGAAAGCAGGGATAGGAGTAAGCAGTCAGCCCCTCAATCCCGTTCCCTTTCTCAGTTAGATCTGCACCTCCAATTCACTTACTTGCTTTTGTTCCACAGTCTATGATGCGCTTACCCACAAAAATGCACCAGTTTCCATGTTGCATATTTTCAATCAATCCAGAATCCACAACCTCTTTGGGAGTGAGTTCCGGATTTCCAGTAATTTCTGCATTAAACAAAATGCTTCCTAATTTCACTTCCAAATGACCAAGGTCTAATTTTAAGATTATGCTCCCTTGAGGCGGGAAGGGGGATGACATAAGTGAAGGTCTGGGATCGGAGAAAGGGCAGGAGAAACTAAATGACAAAAAATAAAAGGTAAAGGCAGTGGTAATGGTTGTATTTGGCAGGGCTCAGGAGTGAGTGTAAATGCCAGAATAATAAACAGCTCCGGGCACATTTCAGGAAGAGCACCTCATGTTGCGAAAAGGCACTTTACAGTCTTCTGGACTCAATATTTAGTTCAATTTGAGATCATGAACTCTTTCCCCTGTTGAGGTTTTGTCAACATTAAGCCATTCCCAACATGGGAAGCGATTTAGTGGCCATGTTGCACCCAGCGAGGATCCGTGCAGCCGGTTAGATCTCAAAAAAGGCCCAAATCGGGAACCGGGGTTGTGGGACGGGGGATGGGGCGGCGGGGGGGTGGGGGGGGGGGGGGGGGGGGGGGTGGGGGGGTGGGGGGGTGGTGGTGGCGGGAGGAAAGGGCCTGGTCGTGGGTCAGGGTGACATCGGTCGGGGGTCGCCACAGGGTCCTACAGGCCATCCTCCAATATTGTGTGTACCCATAACAGAGGCAACCACAGCTGCTGCCTGTCAGTCCCACCAAACACTCCCAGGAAAAAGCCCTGTCCGTAGTAATATGGTGAAGCTCACTTTAACTCCCTCTGACTGTGAGCAGCCTCTGGCTGCACAGCTGCAGGCTATTGCTAATAAGGAATTGGCATTGTTAGTTATATGAGCTCTCAAGTGGCTTCTTTTTCGATACAGACAAGCAATATGGCTTACTATTCCAATCTAATTGTGAGGCCTGGTCACTTTGCCTGAACCCTGGGGGTGACAGCACCACAGAGGCAGCAAAGGGCTGGGCCTTGGTGCTGGGGATTATCCCACAACCAGAAGGTACGTTTCTTGATAGGCAGGGAGGGGATATATGAGCACGGTTCTCCCTAACGTTCCTGACAGGGGCCTGAGGTTTAGGGCTTCTGCTGTGGCTGGGGATGAGTGTGCACAGCGGGGTCCACCACCACAACTGCTTGGTGGATGGTACTCTGATAGAAGGTGGGAAACGAAAGGACTGGGGAGGCTTGGGGGATTTGAGGGTCCCAGGGCAGAAGCTATAACTGATTGTCAGTCTCCCTCATTCTCCAATTCCTTACAGATATAACAATATGGATGGTGTTGTCGACCCCGCAGAGGCTGCCCTCATGGTGCTGGTGGCAACCCAGGTGGCCAGGCACCAGAGAAGGTGGCAGCAGCGTAGAGGCCCATAAGCAGAACCTGCAGACCCGGCCTCCCATCTGGCCGGGGAGAGACCCAGAGGGGGATTCCAATGAAAGCTCGAGGTGGCTCCGTCTCAGCAAGGAGACGGTGCGCCACCTGTACCATGTCATTGCAGACTTAGCACCCCATGGAAGGGAAGGAAACCTGCTCCCATTGACCGTGAAGGTCACCTGAATATTTACGGCACCGACTCATTGCAGGGCTCAAGCAGGGACCTGTGCAGCACCTCACAAACTACGGTGAAGTAACGGATGCCCTGTATGCCAGTGCAGCTGACAATATGAACTCCAAGCTATACCAAGGCCATCAGGATGCCCAGGCAGCAGGATTCTTTGCCATTGCCAGGATGTTCCAGATGCAGGGGTTATTTGCTGGCACGCATAACGCCTCGCATGCACCTGGGCAACAGGGAGTGCCTTCACCAACTGGAAAGTGTTAGACTCCCTGAATGTTCAAATTGTGTGCAACCACCGCTTCCAGATCATTCATGTGTGTGCATGCTTCCCAGAGAGCGTGCATGACAGCTACATCCTGGGACACTCAGAGATCTTTGAGGACCACCCTAGGATGATGGGTTGGTTCGTGGGGATAAGTGGTACTCACTGAGGGCCTGGCTGATGATGCCAATATAGAGGCTGAAGACCACGGCGGAGACCTAGTCTAATGAAGTCCATGCTTATATCTTACAATGTCCCAAACACCACTCTCACCGTTCCTGGATATGTCCTGACTCACCTACAGGACAGACGCAGAAGAAGTGGCAGTGGCACAGTGGTATACAGTTGGGAGGGAGTTAGCCTGGAGTCCTCAACATCGAATCTGGACCCCATGAAGTCTCATGGCTTCAGGTTAAACTCGGGCAAGTAAACCTCCTGCTGATTACCAAACCATCCACCATTAGCTGATGGATCAGTACTCCTCATGTTGAGCGCCATTTGGAGGAAGTAATGAGGATGGCAAGGGTGCAAAATATACTCTGAGTGAGGGACATCAATGTCCAACACCAAGAGTGGCTTGGTAATACCACCACAGAACGAGCTGGCCAGGTCCTAACAGACATAGCTGCTAAGCTGGGACTGCAGCAGGTTGTGAGGGAACCAACAAGAGGGAAAAACATACGAGACCTCACCCTCACCAATCTGCCTGTTGCAGATGCATCTGTCCATGACAGTATCGATAGACATGATCACTCCACAGTTCTTGTGGGGACAAAGTCCTGTCTTCACATTGAAGATGCCCTCCATCGTGTTGTGCGGCATTACCATCATGATAAATGGAATAGACTTCAAACAGATCTAGCAGCTCAAGACTGGGCATCCATGAGATGTTGTGGGCCATCGGCAGCATCGTACTCAACTAAGATCTGCAACCTCATAGCCTGGCATATACCCACTCTGTCATTACCACTAAACCAGGAGATCAACCCTGATTCAATGAAGAGAGTAGGAGAGCATGCCAGGAGCAACACCAGGCATACCTAAAAATGAGATATCAATGTGGTGAAGTGACACCACAAGACTACTTGTGTGCCCAACAGCATAAACAGCAAGTAATAGAGAGAGCTAAGCGATTCCACAATGAACGCATTGGATCTAAGCTCTGCAGTCCTGCCACATTCAGCCGTGAATCGTGGTGGACAATTAAACCACTCAATGGAGGAGGAGGCTCCACAAATATCCCCATCCTCAATGATGGAGAAGCCCAGCACATATGTGCAAAAAACAAGGCTGAGGCATTCGCAGCAATCTTCAGCCAGACGTGGATTATCCATCTGGATCTCCTTTGGAGGTGCCCAGCATCACAAAGTCAGTCTTCAGCCAATACAATTCACTCTATGTGACATCAAGAAATGGTTGAAGGCACTGGATACTGCAAAGGCTATGGGCTCTGACAATATTCAGGCAATAATACTGCAGACTTATGCTCCAGAACTTGCCACACCCCTAGCCAAGCTGTTCCACATTGGCATCTACCCAGCAATGTGGAAAATTGCCCAATTATGTCCAGTACACAAGAAATAGGACAAATCCAACCCATCCAATTATCGCCCTATCAGTTACTCTCCATTATCAGCAAAGTGATGGAAGGAGTCATCAACTGTTCTATCAAACAACACTTACTCAGCAACAATCTGCTCATGGATGCTCAGTTTGAGTTCTGCCAGGGTCACTCAGCTCCTCTTTTCATTACAGCCTTGGTTCAAACATAGACAAATGAGCTGAATGCCAGAGGTGAGGAGAGAGTGACTGCCCTTGACATCAAGGTAGCATTTGACCGAGTGTGGCATCAAGGAGCCCTAGCTAAACTGGGGCCAATGGGAATCAGGTGGAAAACTCTCCGCTGGGTGGAGTCATACCTGACACAAAGGAAGATGGTTGTGGTGGTTAGAGGTCAATCATCTCAGCTCCAGGACATCACTGCAGGAGTCCCTCAGGGTAGTGTCCTAGGCCCATCCATCTGCAGCTGTTTCATCATAAAGTCAGAAGGGGGGGTTGTTTGCAGATGACTGCACAATGTTCAGCGCCATTCGCGACTCCTTTAGATAATGAAGCAGTTCATGTCCAAATGCAGCAAGACCTGGGCAATATCCAGGCTTGGGCTTACAAGTTACATTTGTGCCACACAAGTGCCAGGCAATGACCATCTCCTACAAGAGAGGATCTAACCATTGTCCCTTGACATTCAATGGTATTACCATCGTTGAATCCCCCACAATCAACATTCTGGAGGTTACCCTTGATCAGAAACTGACCTGGACTAGCTATATTAATAATGTGGCTACCAGGATAGGTCAAAGGCTAGGAGTCATGTGGTGAGTAACTCACCTCCTGACGCCACAAAGTCTGTTCACAATCTACAAGGTACATGTCAGGAGTGTAAGGGAATACTCTCCACTTGCCTGGATGAGTGCAGCTCCAGCAACACTCAAAAAGCTCAATACCATCCAAGATAAAGCAACCCATTTGATTGCCACCTCTTCCACAAACATTCAATCCCTCCACCACCAACAAACAGTGGCAGCCATGTGTACCATCTACAAGATGCACTGCAGTAACTCACCAAGGTTTCTATGACAGCAGGTTCCAAACTCATGATCGCTGCCATCTAGCAAGACCAGAGCAGCAGATACCTGGGAACCCCACCACCTGACTTGGAAATACATCGCTGTTCACTGTTACATAGGGGTGACAGGCTGGAGAAGAAGGAGGGACATGTCAACTTGTCTGAGGTAGATGAGGAGATGCCGGACGAGGAGGGTCTGGAGTTTGAGACCGGGGAGAACTCGCAGGAGGAGCTGGAGGAAGGAGGTATTGGCAGAGTGGTCAGGCATTACCGAAGTGCCAGGGAGGCCTTCATCCTCACCCGCCTTTTATAGGATGGGGCTGCGTCTGTCATCTCGCATCCCTGGCTCCCGCAGCCCGCTCCATCCTCCCATTGACCATCCCTACCCAAACCCTCGTCCTTCCCATTTTTCGCTCTCCCGCTGTTTCCCGACCCTCCCAGTAACATCACACCAGGCTGATGGGCCTGTGTTGGCACTGTCATAGGGTCAATATACAAGGCAGGAGGGTGTCAGCCTGCTGTGAGGTAAGCTCTGGTGCTCCTCAGTCTATGCCATAGTCTGACTTCTGCCTTTCTGCTGACAGCACGCTCACATCCATCACCTGCATGTGGTAGGCATCTGTGACATCTGATCTAGGACTGCTGTGCTGGGGGGCGGGGGAGTTTGCCTGGGGGTGGGGGAATGGATGGTAATAGGGATGGGGGTGATGGCTGGCCCAATGTAAGGAATAGCATGACAGAGGCGTTGCATGTATTGTGTGTTACATGTTTTAACTGTGCACATTTGAAATCCTAGCTACCGATGATGGCCCCCCAACCCCCCAACCCCCTAATGTCCTCTCAGTGATCCTCAACTTTCTTAACCTTCCGTGCTCTTGCGCTGGGTCTAAGTGTGTCCCCAACATGCACATCAGAGGTGGAGGTAGCCTGCTGCTTCCCACGCCCTGTGGCCTTTGATGGCCCAGGTGGATGTCTTCTGGAGGACCTGGAGTCAGAGGGCCCAGGCCATCTTACCGATGACACTGGCGTCGCCGTGCCACCCTGTTCTGCCCACTGACCTTGAGACGTACCAATGTTAGGAGAAGGAGTGGATTCGGCTCTGGAGGTCACCATGGGATGGAGAGGCAGCTGGCGTGAGATCCAGAGGACTCTGTTGGTCCTGGTGCCTCCCCATTGTCTGCGCCATTGTGTCGACACCCTCAGCAATGCTCCTCAGTGACTGGGACATGCTCCAGAGAGTCTTGGCAATGTCCACCCACAACGCATTGGACACCCCCACCACTCATAGTGCTGACCACGTGCTGCAGACTTTCCATTAAGGTCGCCACCATAGCAGTCTTGGTCTCGCTGTCACACATTGCAGGCGCCGTCTCCTGCGCCTTAGTCTTTGGGACTCCTCCAACCCGCTGTGTACACACCGGAGTGTCACTGACATCCCCTGCTGAATCTCATGCCCGTACCCTAGCATCTGCATCCACTCCAGGATAACCATGTCCAGAGACTCGGCACCTCACTGGGCCTCAGCTGAGTCCTAGGATCCAGCAGACCTCCAGCAGACCTCCGACTGTCTCCTCCTGATGTGCATCAGCAACTGTGTGGTGTTCACCAGATTATCGAAGGCTCCCCACTAATGTCGCCCACCAAGATGTGTGTCTCTGCACTGGTGGAGGGTAGGTATGGCAGCTGTGAAGCATTGATGGTGGTATCCTTGGAGCTGTCCTCTTGAATTGCAACACCATGTGGCCCGACCCCTCAGATGGTGACCCTGCAAGGGAGTCAGTGATGTAATGCATTGGATGGCAGACATATTTACTTTGTATTCCCTGATGGTCTCCTGCAGTCTTCTAGTTTGCAGCCATGTACCTTCCATGTAACTCTTTTAAAGCAAGTCAAAAGAGTCTAAAGTTATTTTCTTCCAAGTCTATTATTTGTCTACGATCTGGAAATAGCTCATGGGGGAGAACATTGAGCATAATTGTTGTGAAATGCCTCTGGAGATGAGACAAAAATACTATGCCGTAATTTAATTGGTTGAGCCTTAGAAAGAAAGGAACACAGACTTGTGCAATATGCAGAGCTGCCTGTCGCAGTTCAGCAAGTATAATACAAATAACAAACTACTCTGACCTCTTGGTCTCAAAACATAAAAACATTAACATATCACTTTGGCTATAGAAAATAATTGAGTGTAGAACACAGTAAGTAGAGTATCTAATGTTGCCTTTAGAAGCTATATAAAATGCGTATTATAGACAGGGGCATATTAGAGAGGAAGTGTCTTTTTAATGGAGACATCAACAATGATTCAACGATTGTGATATTACCTGCCAGAGATGGGGGCTGTTGTATTTGTATATTTATGAAATGTAATAACTGCGTGCCTTTTTCAAATAACACACAATGAGATGTTTAATGCAGGCCGTGTTCTCACTGATGGTAAGCATGACTGCAGAAGTATCTCTTGGCCGCAGGGAATGCTATCCACATTGTTTGTTAGCACACAATAATGTTTCTGAACTAGATACTCACTGACGGGCCAACTTGGCGATTCTTCTTAGATCTGACCAAGTAGGCAGTAAAATCAAATGCAATTTAGGGGAAAATGTATGGTTCAGTTAACATAGATGACAACACCATTTCATACTTGATTCTTTTATATCCCCTCTGACATCGCTCACCTTGATGAGCACAATAGAGTGCCAAAAACAAAAATCGAGTGATTGTATTCAAAATTCTCTTTCAAAATAAACAAGTTCCTGATAATTTTGCAATTCTTTTCACTAGTTTGCCAGGAAATCTTATTGGATCAGCCTTCCGCTTGAATCAGAATTGATATAAACTGTAAATAAAACAGTTAAAGTATATCCTTCATTCAATGCTCATTTCATTGTTAAGCAAAACAATCGAAGGAACCTAAGAAAACAGCAAATGTGGCACTGGAGTAATTAAACTTCCAAATTGTGACTTCGGCTCCTGGTGAGTTTGACAATGGATTAAATATATCTGGTGCACTATACATAAGAAGTCCAATAATAGGACAGTGCATGTGTAAAAACATTCAAGATAAACAAAAATATAAGTTGTATAAATGGTATGAGACCCCTAGATTCTTGCCCATAATCTGAAATCAGTGTTTCTTAGTCCTTGGACATCTGCTAATGGGAATAATTTATTGTTCTACCTTTATCTAAACATGTCAGCACGGGCAGCACGGTAGCATAGTGGTTATCACAATTGCTTCACAGCTCCAGGTTCCCAGGTTCAAATCCTGGCTTGGGTCACTGTCTGTGCGGAGTCTGCACATCCTCCCTGTGTGTGCGTGGGTTTCCTCTGGGTGCTCTAGTTTCCTCTCACAGTCAAAAGATGTGCAGGTTAGGTAGATTGGCCATGCTAAATTGCTCTTAATGTCCAAAATTGCCCTTAGTATTGGATGGGATTACTGGGTTACGGGGATAGGGTGGAGGTATGGGCTTGGGTAGGGTGCTCTTTTCAAGAGCCGGTGCAGACTCAATGGGCCGAATGGCCTCCTTCTGCATTGTAAATTCTATGTCATAATTCTATACATCTCTAACTAATCTCTCCTCAATCCCCTTTGGTCCAAGGAGAAAAACTCTAGCATTCGCCCTGACTGGGAAGGGGTCATTTCTTTAAAGATTTATTTAGGCCACAAGACCTATACCAGCAATTTTCTTAATTTCCTCATTGTTAGAATGTATTTATATAATAATATAGACTGTCATTGAGCTGAACTTTCTAGATCTCTTCCTTTGGCTTCGTCTTCTAACTTTACATTTTAATTTCATCATTTTTATGGGCATGATTCTCCTTTTTTTTAAACTTAATTAATTTTTTTCTTTTGGGCATGATTCTCCTTAATTCACTCTCCAAGTGCTGCCGCCAGTGGGAAAACCGGAATGTTTCCCGCTGGTGCAGGCAGGGCTGCTCAGGTGCGATTCAGTGGGACTTTTCAACTTTTTTTACAGGGTTTGGCGTGGGCCTTGAGGGGGGTGGGGCCTAAACTCGCTTATGAGTCCCGGTCCTCAGAAATCGGGCACCCATTGATCTCATAATAATCTAGCAGCACCGGCCTCCTCTGCTTCCTGAATCTCCCATCCCCTCATAATTGGCAAGGCTCCCCATCAAGTGAGCGACACTCCTTTATGGGCTCACCAAGCCCTCCCACCATTCAGGTGCTCCCTCAGGCGCCTGCCTTTTGGCTGTCCCTTTCTTTTGATGAGCTTCCGAGAAAGACCAGGTGCAATGACAGCACTCAGGCAGACCACCAATTAGGATTAATTTAAATATGCCTAAATGGCATAACGCTGTAACTTCTGGGGATGTCAGATGTTTCCCCCACGCTCTGGTGGCGTAGTGTCACACTGGTGGGAATCACTACTGCTCTCCAGAAATGACCACAAAGATGGATGTGTTGGCTGATTAATGGCTGGACCGTGGGGGAGGAATGTCGTGGGATGAAACCCCCAGAAATACTTTTAACCATCATGGGCACTGCCAGGCCCAATCGCCCTAAAATCTGAGGCTTGTCAGATCTCACCATTTGCACAGAGGATAACTACCCTGTGCAGGGATTTGGACAGTAAGAAGTCTTACAACACCAGGTTAAAGTCCAACAGGTTTGTTTCAAATCATTAGCTTTCGGAGCACTGCTCTGAAAGCTAGTGATTTGAAACGAACCTGTTGGACTTTAACCTGATGTAGTAAGACTTCTTACTGTGTTCACCCCAGTCCAACGCCGGCATCTCTACATCAGGGATTTGGAGGCAGCGCTCCTGAGTTCCTCTCCAACATGGTTGTTAAGACTCACAGAACCAATGATAGCATTAGGCCGAAATATAAATGTGAGTTTTGAGACCCGAGGCCCAGTGAAAACAACCGTTAACGATTGTCTACAATTGCTAACTTGGCCTGGGGAGCAGGCTGCTTCTGACCTCTGTATAAGGTTTAGTATTGGACTAAACAATAAAGCTTTAATGGATGGATGCATCCTTTTGTTGCTCGTTCTGGGTGAGTGTGCTTTACACTCAATTTGGCTCTGTTTTATTCCTTAGCTCTAGAGTCGCCAGGTATCGTTATGATACCGCCACAAGATTCAAGTTCAAGTTCAGACCAATAACTCAATACACCAGTTAGTAAGTTCAAACAAGACACGTTTATTATAATAGTTATCTACTACTTATGCATATAAAACTAAAAGACTAGGCTATTCCTACCACTAACAGGCCAATACTTATCTGGAATAAGGGAACTGCCGGATCAGGGAACAATGGCCTCTAGCTTTGTCCTGGATCCGCAGGCTTCCAGTCGGTGTGGACTAAAGGGGTCAGGAGTGTCTACTCTCGTAGCGTGCGTTGTATGACACTTACTTGATGGCGGCTGCTGACCAGGCCTCTCCTTCTCAAGGTCTTCTGCTGCAAAGGTATTCTGCTGGGAGGGCCGGCTGGTCAAGAAGAAAGAATCAGTCCTGGGACGTGACATTTATAGGTCCCAGGGGCTTCGCGCCCTTCTGGGCGGACCCTCTATAAACTTGCAATCGATTGGGTCTCTTCCCAATCGATTAATTTGAATTTCCCCAATAACGGGGCTGTTCCTCGATCACTAGGCTGTTCCTTTCACCTTATTGGTGTCCTTTGTCTCAGACTCCACTGGCGCTGGGATGTCTGACCTTCCATAGAATGTAGCGATTGCAGTTAACTGTTGCGTCCATTGTGCCTGGGAATCACCTTGAATCGCTCACTCAATATGCGCAGCTCGTTAGTTACAATGCTGTCTGGTTTCTTTAGCAGCTAGAATACAGGGGATTCTGCAAACTGCTTGTTTCTTTGCCAATGTCCATTTTTCCCTGTAACCTTTGCGTTCTTCCATGTTGTGTGAGGAAGTGGCCAACCCAGGTGGCTACACTCCCTCCTTGTGATCCTAACGCGAAAGCGTGAAGGATCACCTAAGTACGGTGCCTCTGTTCCCTGACCTCAGCGAGTTCCATGGCCTCTGCACTTTCCTCAACTATGCAGAAAATTTTTACCTACAATCTCTATTTGGCGCTATGTCATAGGGGACATGCATTACCAAAATCTCAACGGGAACCTCTAACTATCCTTAAATAAACTACACTCACTTACATTCAATCATTCTAAACTTCCTATCAATACAAACTTACAGCAGCATTCATGGCACATTTCTCTGACTCGGCAGTCGTGCTCAGAGGTACAAACATTTAAAAGTTCCTTTTATTTACATGGCATGGCAACAACGAAAAGAAAATCCTTTATTTACATTTCAAGGGGTTCGGGGGACTGATGGAAACTGAAGATAGGGGATCTCATCCTATATACCGTCGAGGTACGAGAGCGGTAGGCTCTCCTTCGCCATTTCCTCATCCGAAGGGTCTGAACTAGGATGCAGACAATCGCTAGTGCCAAATGCGATTCTACGACATATGACAAGGAGTACCAAGTTAGAAATCTGGTACACCAGGTTGGGGTACTGTTGCCGTTTACTGGGCTTGGAGTGGTCTGTGTCTGGGAAACATTAACAGCTGGGGTGGGGGTAAGGGGGTTCGCGTCCGCGTGCAAATATACAAAAGTGATGAAGAAAAATATAGTCGCGGCTGTCATTTTCCTTCTCTCTTCTCTTCCTTCTGTTTTCTTTTCTTGCTGTGATCTTGCTTTGATCCTGCTTTGGTCCCTCCTTCGAACGTCCGAAAGCTAGGGGATCAAGCATAGTATCTGTTAGTGTTATGCTTAATACCTCGAATGATAGTATATCTGTCATCTTGTGTCAATTTTCCCTTTATGAATGGTCAAGTCACTCCCTGTGACTCCCCTCATTTAAAAAAAAAACAAATTTAGGACCAGGCATATACTCAAAATGCTGTATCACTGCGAGCCGTCTCGCAGGCTTTGCAAATTACCATCCCACTGTTTCTGGATGTAAATAGCATTTGGAGTGGCAACCAAAGGGCTACCTAAACAAAGGAAACAAAAACAAACTTTTTAGAAATAACTTTCGAATGAGTTGCGTATGGGCCGCGATGGGTAAGATTTGGGTGGAATCACCGGGTAGGGCGTGCTGTGCTGTACCCGAGCTTAATTGACCAGTGGGGTGGTCCTCAGACAGGGCGGGTCCTCAATGCCATTTCTCCACTGCCTGAGCGACCTGAAATGAACGGGCAAGAATGTAGTCATCAGAACGAAGGATACCGTAAATCACATTTGGCTTGGGGTGTAACTAGCATATGGAGTCAGTGCAGTGTGACCGAAGAAGAGAGGAAGGAGAGAAACAAAAATGAATTGGCATTGTTGAGGTATCCCTGCCATGAGGAGTGGTGGGTAAGCGCTCATAGTTTGCATGGGGCAGCTGGGACCTGGTAGTTGCTGTGGGTGGTGTTCTCTTTCATATCTGGGGGCAGGTCTAGCTGGTGGTGGGGGTCTCCTGCAATCTCGGGCGAAGTGTCCTGGCTGCCCACAGTTGTAAAATGACCCCTGAGGCATAGAAGAGCAGTTATGAAACTGGAGCTAGGGAGCTCCCAGTGGATTCAAGGTAGAAGCCTTTAGCTGGGCTTCAGACATTTCAGATTATAAGGTGTCTTGTAAGTTCTCAAAGGTATCTGCGGACAAGTCTTCCGTCGAATCAGAAGGGCAGTTATGAAATGGTCTCGGGAACAAAACATCTTCACTACAGAAGAACTGTAACGCAATGTGAGATGGTCACAAACTTTTCAGCTGACCTCTTAGTCTTGTAAGAGGTCAGTCTTGTATCACTTAGTCTTGTATGCAGACTTGTATTGCAGAATGCAAACAATTAGGTTCATGTTGTTCATAATCCCCCACCTCATTCCTTTCTGACGCACGTCTCCTTTCTGCTCAGTGATCAACATGCAGCTCAAGGGCCTCTTAGTCTCTTTTCCCTGCACTCCTGCTTCAATGTCTACGGTTGCTCGCCCATCCTGCTCCCCGGCCAATTTCACTGCCCCCTCCTCTGCAGGTGTGAGCATCCTAACGTCTGGCACTCCTCCACCCAGCTTTGCCCATTTTCTGGTGTTCGTTGCCATTTTCTCCTGCAGACAGGAGAATATGAGTGTTATTTCCTTGGACACTAAACTCCTTCTCAGCATGCCTTCCTTTGTCAGACAATGGGACCTCCCGGGTAACCCGTCTTCACTCACTCTCACACCATTTGTTCAATGATTGAAGCATGAGCTTGTAACATCGCGGCCCCATGCAACCAAGGCTCATGATATGTCCGCTGCTGTGCCCTACGCTTCTTACGCCTGTATTCACGGCCCTGCCCTCACTGAGACACATTGCTTGCTTCCCTCGTGGAAGCCACATTGTTTTAGCCCTGGCAGTGTGGAGGAGGTCATTAACCCTCTTTCTACATTTCACCCAAGTTCATCTGGGTATCCCATGGCCACTAACCTTCGTGCAATCTCCACCCGTAGTGAAAGCAGAAAGAACATAGAACATAGAACATAGAACAGTACAGCACAGAACAGGCCCTTCGGCCCTCAATGTTGTGCCGAGCCATGATCACCCTACTCAAACCCACGTATCCACCCTATACCCAACAACTCCCCCCCTTAACCTTACTATAGGACACTACGGGCAATTTAGCATGGCCAATCCACCTAACCCGCACATCTTTGGACTGTGGGAGGAAACCGGAGCACCCGGAGGAAACCCACGCACACAGGGGGAGGACGTGCAGACTCCACACAGACAGTGACCCAGCCGGGAATCGAACCTGGGACCCTGGAGCTGTGAAGCATTTATGCTAACCACCATGCTACCCTGCTGCCCAGTAAAGGTTTCTTAATGTCATTGGTGGGGATAAACACTTCCCATGATTCCCAGGCAGCTTGAAGAAGATAAAAGCAGAAAATGCCAGGAATAGTCAACAGGTCTGGCAGCATCTATGGTGAGAGAATTCCAAGTCAAAAATGGCTCTTCTTCTGCACTGCTGGAAGGCAATAATGTGGTGGGCTTGATGACATTGAAAGTGGGGAGAGGGAGGAAGAACATTTCTGGACTCAACATAAAAGTTCAACAATTTCAGACCATGAACTGTGGGCTGGATTCTCTGATTTGGAGACGATGTCCCCACGCCGGCGTGGGAGTTACGCCTGGAAAACTGGTGCAAAACAGCCACTGATTCTCTGTTTTGCTGGGGTTTAGCAGGGAGGCAGCGTAGCGCACCTGGCGCTAGCTGCTGATACGGCCTGTAGAATTGCCGTGTCCTTGGCCGCGCAAGCGCACGTTGGCGGCCTGCAGCGGCCACGCTGTGCTTCATGGCGGATGCCACTCGTGGACCCGGCCCTTGAAATAGTCCCTCCCTTTGGCTGGCTCGCGCGCCCCGGACTGCCCCACCACAGTGCTCCCAACTCCGAATAATGCCGACCCGCGGATTGGCCATCCCTCGACTGTGGCAGCGCTAGACTGAGTCCGCAGCCGCCATGCTGCGTTCCCAACTAGTGAGACCGCATGTGACCCACGCCGTCGGGAACTCGGCTGGTCGGGGCAGAGCATCAGGAGGCAGGCCTCAGGAAATGGCCTGAGGCCGTGGATACGTGACGCGGTGTACTCCTAGAGCACGCCGCTTTGGAGGGAACGATGCATCCCGGAAGCAGTGCTGCCCCTTATTCTGTCGGGAATTTGGATTCTCCAGCCCGTTGCCGAACACGATTTCAGCGTCGGCGACCAGAGAATCCAGCCCACTGTCCCCAAGTACCAGTCTGATTCTTGTTTTATTTGTTGAATAATGAATATCAATATCTATGAGTTTGTTCACTCTTCTACAACTATAACTGATGATTAAGTGAATAAGAATAAGTATATATAATGTTTAACTACATGTGCCAACTAAGCTATAACTCTAACACTCTGCTCACTAATCACTCCTGATACGAAGAGGCGGGAATCTCCTGAGTGTAGTTTCTATACATGAATCTGGTGCTGCCATCTAGTGGTTGTCTAGCACTATAATACAGATGTTAACCCCTTACACACTAGCAAATATACAGATCACTACAAGGCTGAGATTACGAGGGTTGACCGCAACCCAAAAGACACTGAAGGGGAAAGTAGGCAACCAGGAGAACAGGTCCAGGCGTCAAAATCTCCGGATCGCCAGACCAGAAGACGTAGAAGGCAAAAGCCCAACAGAGTTTGTTTTGTAGATGCTCGGAAAACTGTTTGAGGAAGAGGGCTTTACCAAACCCCAGATGTAGACCAGGTCAACACTCCGCCAAAGACCAACATTATGGGAACCAAATCGGGCAATCATCACAAAACTGCACAGGTACCAGGATAAGGAACAAGTCTGAACTGGGCGAGGAAAACGCGGTTGTATAAATGGGAAGCACACACTATCCGGATTTATGAAGGCATTGGAGCCGACCTGGCCAAACACCTGGGGTATTCAATGGGGCCAGGGCTGCATTCTATAGAAACAAGGTGCCTTTCACCATGCTTTACCTGGTGAGACTTTGGGCCACATATAAATGCAGGGACCACTTCTTCAATACGCTGGAAAAAGCAAACGATTTTGTGCAGGAAAACGGACTTTGGAAGAATTAATTGGGAAGGCACAAAACTAAGGACATCTATAAAGAGTGGGGGGCTGTAAGTTATACATTCTATATGGAAACATTTGCTCTCTGGGTTTTTCTATGCCTGCCTCTCTCTTGAAGGTTTGCTTTCGGGTTGGGTCTGGCGTCTTGCCTAATTGTGTTTCTGTGCCCCCCCACTTTCCCAAAACATCAGCTGGGATGTTTCCACCTCTATGACCCTATCACCCCCCCCCCATCACCCGATGGGGGTCCATCTGGCCACGCTTTGCTCCACGATGGTGGAGTGAGAGAACATCACCCATACCGTCGCTGTGGACCCATGCACAGAGCTGATGAAACACCGGGGAAGCAGAACCAAGCATTGGGGCCCCGCATGCAGCGGGGTCATACCAACGAGGCAGTAAGGGTATTGGTGCTTCCCAGTGGGCACCAGGGATGCCCCCTCCACCAGCCCCAGACAGGGCAATGCTAACGAGGGAGGGTGGAAGGGTAGAATGCTGGTCACATAGGTCACACTTGGAAATGGGGGGAGGAAGAAAGGTGGCAGTGGCCATTTTGGACAACCCAGGAACAAAGGCGAACCCAGGCATGCAGGAGCATGTCCACGAGGCAAACATGGCTGATCCATTAGGAAGGGAGGGGAACAGAGATCCCTCCATCAGGAACGTGAGGGGACACGTTGGTCTTCTTCTCCCTAATAGCCCAATGACGATTCCTGCTCGGATGGAGATCGGCAGCACCACCCAAGGCCTTGGCTGGCCGACCTGGCGGAATTCCCGCGGCACTAAAAAAATAAAATTTGTCATTAGGGGGTTGGATGAAGGTTCCACCTCAGGTGGAAATAGTTCAGCAACATCTTCAAAGACCTGTTCGTGGCAAGCAATTGGGGAGGGGGTGGGGGGTGCCTAGTGGGAGGCGGGGGAGGAGGAGGAGGTGAGGGAAAAGGAGGGGGGAGAGGGTCATATTCATTCGCAACACCATAAAGTAAAAAAAAGTTTTTGCACTGCATCTGTAGCACGGGCGCTTATAGGTTGTATTCCAGTAACATTGCCCTGCAAATTGATGAATTTAAATATTATCTCGAACACTGTATTTTGTAAATATTTTTTTCCATGTTACTGTCATGTATTTTGTTTTATTTTATTTGTTTGTTATAAATGAAACCCTTCAATAAAAATGCTTTAAAAAAAAGAATGGCACTTGAACATCCGTCAGCTGATGGCGATTCATCGACCCCCCCCCCCCCGTATAAAACCACCATCGTTCCTTGGCTGGCCACTGTTTAATCACTGTTGGCCAGCCATTCCCACTGCAAGTGGAAGTTCTGCCACTTTTGGATCCGTCATCAGGAGCCATGACAGGATAACTAAATTCCATCCGATTTAAACAGTTGTTCCACATTGGAGTTATTTACCCTCATCTTACTTCCTTTCCTTTTCTCTTGAACAATGCTAACTCCACATTTGTCAGTTCATTTTTAATTCCATGTTTCTTCTCTAACCTCATATCATTTAATAACTTTCTTCTTCACACATACTAAATTCCTCTTAAATGTTCTCACTGATGCAATTTTAGTAGCTTCTTATGGCAACGGTTCACAAATTTTAATAACCTTTCACACAAAGAAATAAGATCTTGCCATTCTGAAAACTGTTTTGAAAGCAAAGACACATGACAAACAGTCACATTTGTTCCTGGTGATTTTCCCACTTCCACTTGAAGTTTTTTCAGTAATTTTCATTCAAGTTCCTGTAATCTCCTGCACGGGTCCTACGGGGTGGGAATGCTCGCCTTCCACGTTATCCTTGTGGTACGAGCTCCCCGGCTAGGGGCGGGGTATCTCTATTATCTGGTGTATATTAAGTTGGCCAGTAAGGCGCCAACCAGTGGTGTACCCAGTTGGGGTCGACCAGGGATTGTAAACATACTGTTTGAAAGTAAAACGACATTCTTACTTTTACTCGATTTGGACTCCCGCATCCTTATTAAAGTTCTCTTCTTATTTGCAGGAAGTTATTGACTTATGAGAGATGCTTAATATAAATTCAGAAACTGCACGTTTTGAAAAATAGCCAGGAACATATTTGAGGTGGGGGGGGGATTCTCCGTCGCCTGTCGATAGTAGCAGAGTTCTTAATGCTGTGGAGAATATCGTACCGGGGAATAAACTGGTACGATGCTTTGGCTCCCTGCTGGCGTCAGTATAGAGGTTTGCGATAGCGGGAGGAGGCAAATGGGTCATTTTAACTCATTTACACCCTATTAACAGGCTGGACAATAGATTCTTCATACGTCCACGATGCTCCGGTCCTCAGGGCCAAGATTCACGCAGGCGTCAATTGGCGCAAGTATTTGCCAGTGTGGCCCTGACTTGGTGGCCCTCACTGAGGACCAAGGGGGCTTGTATTTGAGGTAGGTTCCCCAAAGTCCATTGGAGGGCCCCCTTCTCTCCACAATGCAAATCCTGCCCATCTCTGCATCAAACCCCCAGATCAGAGACCCCCACCAGAGTCCCCATCAGAGACACCCTCCAGAGCCCATCAGGCCTCCATCAGAGATTCTCCATCAGACACCCCCATCAGCATCCCCAACCAGATCCCTGCAATACTTGTAAACATTTAGCTATGATGGACAGTTCCTGACCACATCAAAAGCAGTTTAGTGCTTTCTGCTGAGAAGAAGAGAAAAACACTTAACTCCTCGCTGTTTATCGACAATGCGGTTAGGTTCACAGCAGGGTACTTGAGATGCATTCATGCATGAAGGGAAATTAAAATAAACAGTCCAAACATCTGGCTCTCTGAAAGCTAGTACCTGGCCAATTGCAGCCTACTAAAAGCTATTTCTCTTTGAAAATGAATGGAAGTCTTACAGTTCAAAGGATCTGAGGTGTTTTAAAGCCATATAATGTGTTTTTGTATTCTAACAATTGCTGACTTTTCGGCATTTGTCTGAGGCAGCAGATGTAAGGGGAAGGTAAGTGAAAAAGCTGTGGATTTCACTGTTTCTGCCTGGGCTGCTCTTTCGATTCCATGAAAGGATGACTGATGAGGCTGGGGGTGTTTTAATATGGGGGGGGGTCTCTGATGGGTGTGTGTCTGACATTGGGGGTCTGTGATATGGGGGGTCTCTAATAGGGGGGTCTCTGGTGGGGGTCTCTGATGGGGGAGTCCAATGAGGAGTCTAGTGGGGGTCCCTGATAAGGGTGGTCAGGTGGGGGGCATCTGATTGGGGGTCGCAGAAGAGGGTCAGAGGAGGGGGTCAGGTTACCCTTAAGTGTGCGTGCTATGGTGAGGGGGGGGTGACCCAGCAATTCCTGTAGCGGGGTGAGGATGCTCCTACTTGTCAGCGGGGAGGCGGGGGGCAGGACACTTTTCACAGGGTGGAAGGGGGGCCAGCTGCAGGACCTCATTATCCCGCTCAAAATAGTGGCCTGACTGCAGGGCTCGGAGCGGAACCCCTTGTGATCCCCGCCATGCATAAATTTGCCAGGGTGGGAGAGTAAATCCTTCTGAGTGCTGCTCCGAGCGCCAGTGTAAACCAGAAGCAATTCAGCTCCGGCGGCAGAACATAGGGCTGGAATCTCCGATTCGGAGCATGCGTCTAGTATTCTGACCAGAAAGTCGGCGCCGCCCCTGCACCGATGCACTGCCCGGTGGGGGGCTAGCAGCCATGTCTCATAAACCCCCCGGCTTTCCCTGCAGGTACGGATGGAGAATTGCCGGGTCCGTGGCCACACATGCGCACGGCGGTGAGCTGCTGTGGTTGCACCGTACAATATGACGCCGGCTGCGCGTGGACCCAGCCTGCCAGATAGTACTCCCCTGTAACCTCCCTCGCCGCCATCAGACCATCCCTCACCAGTCCACCCAGCCCCCCGCTGAAGCCCCCCCCAGGCCAGCAGAGCGACACAACACCCCCCCCCCCCCCCGATTGTGGCGGCGCTGGACACAGTCAGCAGCCGCCACGCAAGGTTGACGAAACCTCCGATCACAAGTGATCCACACCGTCGGGAACTGGGCCTTTCAGGGCGGAGCATCAGGAGAGGGCCTTCAGGCGACGTCCTGAGGCCGTCCCAACGGCGTGTGGCATACCCCTCCTTTGGAGGATGCAGAGCATCTGAAAACAAGCGCCGCCCCCCCGATTGTGCCATCAAAAGGGATTGTCTGGCTAATCGGCGAATGCGATTTCGGCATTGGCAATCAGAGAATCCCATTCATTGTCCCCCAAACGAAGAATCAACCCTTTATGTCAACTGTGAATGTAACATGCTTAAAATCTCGAAAAATAAATAATGTACCTTGCATCTTGTAATAAAAAACAAATATGAAATGCGGCTAGCATATAATTTGTGCAATATATTTCTAAATGTGTTTGAAAGTTAAATAACAGACTATAATAGCTAAATTATAATTGCTAACCGAATAGGCCCAAAGATAATTAAAACAACAGCCTAACTTACATTATTGTATTCACAGAAAATTGTACACAGGATGCAAAGCTAATACCTTCTACTAGAATTAACTATAATCTACCAGTTGTACCGTGACTAGTCACTACAAGACATGCCATGATAAAAGTGGTTGCAGTAGAATTTCAACACTGATATATTATCACTGGTTCTAATGGGTCACTCATTTACATAGGATACCTGAACAAGGACTAGCCAAGCATAATAATAAGGTGCAAAACAAATGATGAGAGACTTCAGAACAGCAGAAATTACCCCAGTTTTAAAGTGCAAAATGTGCTTAATGCTGCTTGTTAATAAGTTGCAATGGAGCACAATAAAGTGTTTATTTTACAATTGATACATGCAGTGCATGGCCTGATTGTTAGAATCCACAGCAGACAAGTTAATCTGTACTCAATAATTTCAAACTGAATTGAGGACACACTGTTCTGTTGGCAAACTTTGCAGGGTGGAGAATGCTTTGTTCATTAAAAAAAATGCTGATTGTTCCATCTTTACTTACATTAGCATTTGTATTTTTATCCTCGTTGATATTCCAAGTCGATTTTAACAAGTTCCAAAAGTACTCCCTCCACCCCTCACACACCTGCCAGTTAAAATGGGGTGGTGCAAAATGTATTTGCCTATTTCATATTGGCAGTTGCAGTTATGGCAAAATCATTTCTTAGTGCCAATATCTTTGATTTTCCTTGGCAGTATGGATGTGTTTTACTTAATTGATTAAATAGTCCCATCTTCCTGCTTTTGCTATGCCTTACATACAGGAATGGTTTTATATGATGCATTCTCACCAGTGTCGCTCAACCCAATTCACATTTTAAAAGCATCGGCAAAATATATATCATTTAGAACTCGGTCTTTACTGGGACAATTTGTGTAAGATTGTATAATCCTTGTGCGGTGTTATTATCAGCAATGCCAACCAGATGCCAGTGTTCCAGAGTAGCTGTTTTTAAATTTATTTGGCAGTGCTCTGGGGATCGATACAACACTGTTTTTGCTGCCCTGCCACCCATCTGCCAGAGTGACACAGAGCAGAACTGTTCTGCTCATTTGGAAATGCTGTTAAATAACATTAGCACTGTGGATCTTTATGTACAAGGCACCAATAAAAGAAAAACGGTCCTGTCTCAGTTTAACACAATTGGATCATGGCTCCAACTTGTATGTTTTATGTTTAATGCCCTATTCAGTGTGTTCAATATAACATACACAAGGATAATTTTCTCCGCAATTAAAATATATTTTAGATTTATTTCAACCATTTCCAGACCATTCCATTGTTCTAAACGCACGCGCAGCTTTCTTTTTTAACGTCAGGAATATAAATTCCTTTGAACTTATTCTGTGACTGTGCTCCGACAAAATTCCCTCCCCCAAATTAATGTCAAATGGAATTCAGTCCTGCTGCAGCCATTATTTTTACATTAATACGACAGCGTTTTATTTACTTTGCAGGCATTGGATTGCAAAAGCTTTTCAATTCAGTGATTTTAATCTTTTTAAAAATCTGTTGTTTAAATTAATATTCATTTTGACCCAAAGAAAGTCTGAGTCCGAAAGAGAATACTTGAAGGAAAATGGAAGGGAAAGCACTAAGCACTAATCAAAAATGAATTTTAATGATCAGAAAGTGTTGGAATGTCAATAATGCAATGTAGGTATCATATCGGATATATATTGAGTTTTGTTACTATATTAATTGGAAGAACGGTGATTTTGTAGCTTCACACAATGCATGCCATGCAGCAAGGGCTAATAGTTTAACTGCTCCTGTACCATTTATGATGCAGCTGAGAAAGGCAGAATGCACCACACAGTGGCATTAATGTTCTTTGTAGCAGCACAGTAAGTTATTTAGCATTGGCACCACCACAAATCAGGTTGCACCCACTGTGGGATTTATTTTTCTTCTGACTGCAGTACAGAGCAATAGCTATCTTTCTTTTCTCCCAGGCTTTGCCCTTTTGTTGCCCATTATTAATTTCCCGCTCTGGTGGTTAGTTTAAATCCAATCCAAAATGCTAAGGTGAAATCCTTATCTTCCTGCAGCTGGAATGTGAAACAGATCGAACAATCGGGGCTATTTTCTTCGACCGTTTGATCATCTTAGTGAACGGGTTATTCGAGTATAAAGTAAGAGAACATCATTTTTAAACACCATTTGGTAAATTGGGGAACCCTCTCGTTAACAGTGCACAGTAAAAACTGCTCAAAATTCAGCACAAATTAATGTTAGATTTTTCACTTTACTTGGCAAGGCCTTAAAGTTGTTACGGAAATTCAAGCTCGAGGATATGCAGAAACAAATGTCTATCTCAGATCAGGGTTAAGGCACATTGAAATGTTGATGAACCTTCATTACACATCTAGATCATTCTATGTCTGACCTATCTGACCTTAAGAGTATTGATACCGACAATGGATGTAAAATTAAGAATAACTTATTTTCTCGCAATTCAGAATCTCAGGATTCGGAAAGAAATTTAGTGCTCAACCTTAGTTATAAATGCAAGTACCAAACTTTAGAGAAGTTTTATAACATTTATGACACAATTAAGAAATGGTCCCGATGAATGAAAGAAGTGAAGGTGGCTTCTTTACACACTTGGATTGGATTGGATTTGTTTATTATCACGTGTACCGAGATATAGTGAAAAGTATTGTTCTGTGTACAGCTCAGACAGCTCATTCCTTAGATGAAAAGACAATACATAATAGAGCAAACATAAAATAAACAATGCAAATACATAGACGCATGTATCAGGTGAAGCATACAGGAGTGCAGCACTACTCAGTAGAGAGGATGTGTGAAGAGATCAGTTCAGTCCATAAGAGGGTCATTTAGGAGTCTGGTAACAGTGGGGAAGAAGCTCTTTTCAAATCTGTTAGTGTGTGTTCTCAGACTTTTGTATCTCCTGCCTGAAGAAGTTGGAAGAGTAAATCAGCCAGGTGGGAGGAGTCTTTGATTATGCTGCCCGCTTTCGCAATGCAGCGGGAGGTGTAGACCAAGTCATTGTCTGGGAGGCGGGTTTGTAGATGGACTGGGCAATGTTCATGACTCTGTAGTTTCTTACGGTCTTGGGCCTAGCAGTTGCCATACCAGGTTGTGATGCAGGTAGGTAGGATGCTTTCTATGGTCACCTGTAAACATTGGTGAGAGTCAGTGAGGACATGCTGAATTCCCTTAGTTTCCTGAGAAAGTATAGGTGCTGTTGTGCTTTCTTGGTCATAATGTCGATATTGGTGGACCAGGGCAGATTGTTGGTGACGTGCACATCTCGAAATTTGAAGCTGTCAACCATCTCCACTGATGCAGACAGGGGTGTGTACGATACTTCACTTCCTGAAGACAATGACCAGCTCTTTAGTTTTGCTGACATTGAGGAAGAGATTGTTGTTGTTACACCACTCCACTAGGTTCTTTATCTCCCTCCTGTATTCTGCCTCATCGTTGTTCGAGATCTGATCCACTATGGTCATGTCATCAGCAAACATTTAGATGCAACTGCAGCCATATTTGGCCATGCAGTTGTGTGTACAGGGAGTAGAGAAGGGGGCTAAGTATGCAGCCTTGTGGGGCCCCAGTATTGAGGACTATCGTGGAGGAGGTGTTGTTGTTTATCCTTACTGATTGTGGTTCATGGATTGCAAAGTTGAGGATCCGTTGCAGAGTGAGGAGCCAAGTCCTAGGTTTTGGAGCTTTGATATGAGTTTGGCTGGGATTATGGTGTTGAAGGCGGAGCTGTAGTCAATAAATAGGAGTCTGATGCAGAAGTCCTTGTAGTTGAGATGCTCCAGGGATGAGTGTAGGGCAGGGAGATAGCGTCTGCTTGGACCGGTTGCAGCAATAAGCGAATTGCAGTGGATCAAGGCATTCTGGGAATATGGAGTTGATGTGCCTCATGACCAACCTCTCAAAGCACTTCATTATGATTGATATCAAGGCCACCGGCCGATAGTTGTTGAGGCACACTGCCTGGTTCTTCTTTGGCACCGGGTGTATGATGATGGTCTTCGTTGAAGCAGGTGGGCGGACTCAGAATGGAGCAGAGAGGTTGAAGATATCCGCGAACACATCTGCCAGCTGGTCTGCGCAGACTCTGAGTACACAACCAGGGATCCCGTCCGGACCCATCGTCTTCTGAGGGTACACTTTCAAGAAGGCCGATCCATCTTCGGAAGCTGTGACGGTGGGTGTGGGTGCGCCAGGGGCTGCTGGGGCAGGTGACAACAGTTTGATGGTTTCCTACTCAAACCAAGTTTCATGCTCGATTGAGTTCATCGGGGAGGGGTGCGTTGCTGCCAGAGATTCTGCTCGGCTTCACTTTGTAGCCCGCTATGTTGTTTAAGCCTTGCCACAACCAATGAGAGTCTATGACTCTAGCTTGATCTGATATTGTCTCTTGGCATCCCTGATGACTTTGCGGAAGTCTTGTATAGGTCAGGGTCACCTGATTTGAAGGCCTCAGACCTGGCCTTCAGTAGGGAGTCAATCTTTCGATTAAGCCATGGTTTCCAGTTGGGGAACCTGCGTCCTACTTACTTTGGCATGCAGTCGCCCGCACATTTGCTGATATAGTTTGTGATGGTGTGGCATACTCGTTTAGGTTCTTCGATATGGACCAGTCCACTGACTCCCATCAGTCACGTAGGAGCTTTTCTGTTGCCTTGGACCAGCACTGCACTATCTTATTATCCGGATGCTCCTGCTAAGTTTCTGTTTGTATGCTGGGAGAAGGAGCACCGTCTTTGATTTTTTTTTGTAGTAGTGGTCAAGACTTGCCCTGGTGGGACAGGAGATGTGCTGGTGGAATTTTGGTAGTACACTCTTGTGGTTGGCTTTGTTGAAGACCCCGCCCACCCTGAACAACGCCTCCGGGAGGTCTGTTTCATTGTTATTTATAACTATATAATTCGTCCAGCGCCTTCTTCACTTCTGCCTGGTGTGGGATATAGATCGCTGTAATAATGGCTGAAGTGAACTCCTGTGGAAGGTCCCACTTTTTTATAATTTTAATATTTAATTGTGTTGGAAGGTGATGTTTAGATGTTTGATTTCCTCCTCAAAAATTGACAATTTGTATTTTTCTACCTTCAAGCTGGTAACTTTAAGTGTGCAGCATTGTTTAGTTTTGCACTCAACTGAAACTGATTACATTTCTTATGAACTCCCAAACTATTAATTTACAATATTGGCTGCTGATTTTAGAAAATGACACTTTACATCATTTGGGGCCGAACAGCAAATTATCGCTCAATCCTTTTTTATGCTATGCCGTATCAGTCTTCCGCAATGTTTCAGTGAGGAAGAGACAGCTGCATTGCCTGTACTTAACAGCATACTCACAAGGCAATATCTGCATAATTAGTCTGGAGGATGTCCAAATCCTTATCTCCTTTGCAAAGCAGAAACACGCAGTCAAAAGCCAAGGCTGCTGATGGTGAAGGAATGGGAAGCAACAAACCATAAATTGTATTGAGGTGAAAACTCTGAACTTCTTGAACAGTCTGGCGGAGGTTAGGGAAGAGCTACCACATCCAAGGTGATAATGGGATGGAGGACTTGTGATTTGCTATCTGTTGACAGCAGTACTGTGTACAGTATTGGGCTCCTTATTTAAGGAAAGATGTAAATGCATTGGAAGCATTTACTTGACTAATACCAGGAATGGGCGGGGTGTCTTACGAAGAAAGGTTGGAGAGATTAGCCTTGTATCCACTAGAGTGTAGAAGAGTAAGAGGTGACTTGATCAAAATCTTTTAAACCCTGAGGGGTATTGGCAGGGTGGATGTGGAAGGGGTGTTTCCTCTTTTTTAAAAAAGATTAAATTTAAAAAAAACAAGATTACTGAAGTGAAAAGGTTTTCAAAGCCAATGTCGGAGAATCTAGAACTACAAGTCACTGTTTAAAAATAAGGGGTCGCTCATTTAAGACAGAGATAAGGCGAGATCAATCAGATCAACCATGATGTTATTGAATGGTGGGGCAGGTTTGAGGGGCTGAATGGCCGCCCTGCTCCTTGTTCATATGATTTGAAAAACTCCTTTCTATTGGTCAACTGCATCCACTAACTCAACTTCGAAAGCACCCATGTAAACTGAATGGTCTTTACACATGCTGAATGGTTACAGGAAAAAGTATCTTGAAGTAGGTTCGTAGTGCCAGAGGTGCCTTATCTCCTGATTCACCCACTCCAATATGGCACTGTATTCAGTTATGCACAAGCCCAGATACATACCACGGGATGAAGGCACAACTGAAAAGGAGAAGAATTCACTGAGTGAATCACAGAGCAGATAGATTTGGGAAGGAATAATGTGAAAGCATACATTGTTAACTAAAGAAAACGCTGTACCTGTATAACAAACCCATGATCCATGATTTCAGGAGTCCAGTCTTCATAAGATTCAAGAACGTATGTGTAGGTAATGGAGTCTATTTATTCTCATCGAGTGCAGATGGTGGATAAATTAGAATTCATTATGCATACTTGGTATGCATGATGCAAGGGACACCCTGATGACAGTGACGGTCTTGATGATTGATGCAACCTTGAGAAAGGCTTTAAGGACATTTGTTCAAATCTTCCAAGAACTTCCAAGGTTTCTAACACATCAAAGGGAGGACTTTTGACGAGTATCTAGTCTAATGGAAAGGGGGGAGGGGGGCATCCAACTGGAAATCTATGCAAAATTCTGGTGTTATGGGCCAGGGCTTAGAGAACCCCAAAGTGTATCATGGCGTTCACCTGACACACGACTTTTATGAGATTGTGGTATGGGGAGCACACGGCCCACTCTATAGGTGTGGTACAGCAGAAATGGAAAAGTATTTTTTCAAAACAAAACAGTGTTTATTCTATGAACTCAAGTTAAACTTTTTAAAAGAAACAGTGAACATCTTAGTAACCATTAATTAAAATACAGTCCCCAAAGAATACAACACTAAGTAATCCATAAGCTGCCCTTTTCAACACCCAGAAGACTTAAATAAAACCTTTAAACAGAAGCACATCAGGTTAAAGTCACTACTGAGAGCAGTTATTAGTTTTTAATCACCAAACGATCGATTTACAGTTTTTAGATTACAGAGAGAGATACTAATACCCCTTCTGGCTGTGACTGCAGCTATCCAGCTCTGAAAATGAAACTAAAACACACCCTGCAGCAAACAGCCTAAAACAAAAGTAAAAAGCTGACAGACAGCCCAGCTCCACCCACTCTCTGACATCACTGCAGTAGGAAACACCTATTTCTTAAAGGTTATCTCACTACAGATATTTATATACATACCCATTTATAAACACCCATTTCTTAAAGGTACTCTCACATGACACCTCTCCCCAAGAAAATAAAGTAAACCATCAACTTCAAGATGGTTTCATTTTTCAACTTTTCACTATCTTTTAAGAAATGTACACAGTAAATATACTTTTCGTTTCAAAAAACAACACACGGAAACAGGTATAATAATATAGTCCATTTTTTTTTTCGTTCTTCTTCCTCCAACTGAAACTCCTTCTCGATTGGCAGTCTCTTTGAACAAGAATGTCTCTGCATGATCCATCCATTTCTCTACACCTCGGCATTTCTCTTTAAAGTCAGATATTTTAGTTCAATCTGATCGCAGAGTCCCTTGTAATTCTACAACACAAGAGTATTGGTTATCACAGCTTTCAGGCAGTCAAATGCCTGTTGAAAGTCTGCTGTCCACTGAAATTTTTTACGCTTCTTCAGCAAGTCCATCAGTGGAGCAATCACGCGACAAACCTTTTGCAAAAATGTTTGATCAAATCCACTCATGCCAAGAAATCCCATTATTTCCTGTCGTGTTGAGGGTATTGGAAACTCCTCAATAGGTGTTGGTTTCACATCCTGTGCATCCATTCGACCCTGTCCGATTGATGGCCAAGGAAAGTGACTTGGGCTTTTCCAAATTCACTTTTGGCTTGCTTTATCACCAAACCCGCCTTCTGAAGTCGATCGAATAACCCCATCACATGTTTGAAATGTTCTTTCCATGTCTGGCTGAAAATTACCAGATCGTCGATGTATACCACACAACTGGGTAATCCTGAAACAACTTTGTTAGTTAACCGTTGAAATGTGTCTGGGGCGTTTTTCATGCCAAATGGCAAAACTTTGAATTGGTATATATCATCTGGATTCACAAAAGCTGAAATCTCCTTCTCCCTGTCGGATACAGGTACTTGCCAGTAACCTTTAAGTAAATCCAGTTTGGAAATAAAAGCTGATTGTCCCACTTTCTCAATGCAATCCTCCAAATGTGGGATAGGATAAGAGTCCGTTCTTCTAACTGCATTAACTTTTCTACAGTCCACACACAACCGTTGGATACCATCCGGTTTAGGCACCATCACTATGGGTGAGCTCCATTGGCTGCAACCCACTTTAATTATACCATTTTTAAGCATACTCTCAATCTCTTTGTAAACCTGTGCCACTTTTAAAGGGCTAAGTCTGTATGGATGTTGTTTGATTGGAACAGCATTTCCCACATCTACATCATGTACAGCCATTTAGTCTTTCCCAATTTATCTCCACAAACTTGCCCATGTGATATCAATAACTCTTTCAGGTCAGTACGCTTTTCCTCTGAAAGGTAACTCAACAATTTATCCCAATTTTTAAGAACATCCTCTTTTTCCAATTTAATTTGAGGTATGTCAAATTCACAGTCATCTGGATTTGGTTCGTCACTTTGAGTTAGAATCATTAAAACATCCTCCTTTTCCTCTCCTTCCCTTTCAAAGTACCTTTTAAGCCTATTCACATGACACACTCAGTGAGTTTTCCTTCTATCTGGTGTTTTTAACCACATCATTCACCTAACTTAATTTCCTTTCAATCTGATAAGGTCCACAAAACCTTGCTTTTAAAGATTCACCTACCACTGGCAACAATACTAAAACTTTATCTCCATTGGCAAAACTACGAACTTTGGATTTCTTGTCCGCGACCCGTTTCATCACATTTTGTGCAACTTTTAAATGTTGTCCAGCCAATTCACCTGCTCTATTTAATCGTTCCCTAAAATTTGACACGTAATCCAATAATGTAATTTCCGATTTCTCACTCATCAATTTTTCCTTAATCAATTTAAGTGGTCCTCTTACCTCATGACCAAAAATTAGTTCAAAAGGACTAAATTTGTTTGATTCAATAGGTGCATCCCTAATTGCAAACAGTACGAATGGAATTCCTTTATCCCAATCCTCTGGATAATCTTGACAATAAGCCCTCAACATTGTCTGAAATGTTTGATGCCACCTTTCTAACGCTCCCTGCTATTCTGGATGGTATGGAATTGATTTAAATTGTTTTATTCCTAAGCTATCCATAACTTCTTTGAATAACCTTGAAGTAAAATTTGATCCATGATCCGATTGTATTTCTGTGGGTAGTCCATATCTAGTAAAGAATTTAAGTAACTCCTCCACAATCTTTTTAGCTGTAATATTACGTACTGGAATGGCCTCTGGAAACCTAGTAGACATATCCATTATAGTCAAAAGATATTGATTTCCTCTTTTGTTTTAGAAAGCGGTCCTAGGCAATCAATTAGGACCCTTGTAAAAGGTTCCTCAAATGCTGGAATTGGTATTAAGGGCACTGGATTTATCACTGCTTGAGGTTTCCCTATCACTTGACATGTGTGACATGATTGACAAAATGTAACTACATTTTTATGTAGTTCAGGCCAATAAAAATGGTTCTGGATTTTAGCTTGAATCTTTCTGATTCCCAAATGACCTCCCACTGGTACCTCATGTGCAACTCGCAACACTTCCTTTCTATACCCTGCTGGCAATACTACTTGATGAACTTCTGCCCACTTTTCATCCACCTGCATATTTAAAGGTCTCCATTTTCTCATCAAGACATCGCCTTTACGATAATAACACTCTGGTATACAAGCCGATTCCTCTTCCGTATGCTTTCTGATACGTCCATTTTATTTCTATATCTTTCTGTTGTAACTCCACCAATTTTCCTGAACTAAAAATATCCGCCTCATCCGCCACCTGTTCTTGTTCTTTTTCAACTACCTGATCAAAAATTGTTTCTGATAATTGTACTTCACCTTTATCTTCACTCTTTGATATCTCGTCTTGTCTTAACCTGTAACTTTGCGACCTTGTTACTACACAACCTGGAAAAATCCCAGAATATCCGTCCTTCAACACTTCAGTTGTCTGATATTCCACTGGCTTATCCACCACAGTAGGCACCACTCCCACCTGTGATCCAGCTATATCATTACCCAAGATTAACTGTATTCCTGGACAAGATAGTTTCTCTATTACTCCTGCTACCACTTCACCACTCTTCCAACCTTACCTTATATAATGGAACACTACTCCTCTCACCCTGAATTCCACATATTATCACCTTTTCTGGCAACATTCTTCCCAAACTACATAACTCCTCATCTCTTACGATTAAAGATTGACTAGCTCCCATATCTCTTAAAATTGTGACTTATTTACCTGCTCCTCCTGATACACATGAGTAAACTTTACCCACACAAGTACATTCTTTGAAGACATCTGGCACCTTCTTAACAATTAGTTCTTGATCAGGCTGTATAATCTTTTGCACCTCCTTCACTTCACTTGGGCTTTCCTTTACCACTTTAACAAACCCCACTGTCTTATCTCATCCTTCCCAGTGCTTTTCTTCAACCACCAACACTGTGACTTTACATAGCCGAGTTTATTACAGTGAAAACATTTGAAACTTTTCATTTCTTTTCCACCCTCCTGGATTTCTTTTTTAATCTAAGGTACACTCTCCTTATTATCTCCCATCAGATCACCTTTACCTTTACCACTTGAGTATTTCTCATGTCCCCAGTTTCTATCCCTCACCGGCTGAAACTGATGTTCGAAACCAATCTTTGATTTATGAACTAATTCATAATAATCTGCCATTTCTGCTGCTAATCTGACAGTTTTAACACTCTGCACTTCCACGTGAATTCTCACTACATCAGGAATTGAACTTTTAAACTCCTCCAAAAGTATAATTTTTCTGAGAGCTTCATACGTTTGGTCTATTTTTAAAGCCCTTATCCACCTATCAAAATTACTCTGTTTGATCCTTTCAAACTCCACGTATGTTTGACCAAATGATTTCCTTATATATCTAAACCTTTGTATTTCGGCTTCAAGCACTAGTTCATATGCACACAAATGGATTTTTTCACCTTCTCATACAACTCAGAAACCTCCTCTGGTAGTGATGCAAACACTTCACTAGCCCTACCTACCAGCTTTGTTTGAATCAGTAATACCCACATGTCCTGAGCCATTTCATTTGTTGAGCTACCTTTTCAAATGAAATGAAAAAGGCTTCTACCTCCTTCTCATCAAACCTTGGCAATGGACATATTTAAATAGATTCCTACCAAGCCTTCGACTTTGACACTCTTTCTCACTATCCTCATCACTATCATCCATCTGTACATTTCCATTTACGCGTGCCAATTTTAAATGACTATCATGTTTCATGGCCATTTTCTGAAGTTCAAACTCTCTCTCTTTATCTTTTTCCCTGATCTGCATCTCCCTTTCTCTTTCTTTTTCCTCTCTATCTCTTTTGTATTCTTTCTCATGTTCCATTTGTTTAATTTGTTACTGAATTTTTTGCCATTTCCAATTAGTCAAACTGTATCTCAGGCAAGTTTAAATGCTTAGCCACTGCCATAATGCCCTCATGTTTTCGCATTTTGTCAGGTAACGTTAATTGCAATGTTTTTGCCAAATCTAACAGTCAGTTTTTAGTCTCTGTCCGTAAGGTACTGAGTGTGATCGTCTCCACCTCCAAAAAGTTCTGAGCATCTGAAAGAGCCATTGTCCACAACACACTCCCTACTTAAACTAAAATACCACACCTGAAAAGCAACCACAATATGCTCACCCCTCACTGTCTTTAAGTTCACGAAGCCAATCCAATAGATAGACTTTTATCCCCCTCGAGCCCCCAATTTGTTATGGGCCAGGGTTTAGAGAACCCCAAAGTGTATCATGGAGTTCACCTGACCCACACCTTTTACTAGATTGTGGTATGGGGAGCACACAGCCCACTCTACAGGTGTAGTGCAGCATAAATGGAAAATTATTTTTTTAAGCAAAACAATGTTTATTCTATGAACTCAAGGTAACCTTTTTAAAACAAACAGTGAACATCTTAGCAACCATTAATTCAAATACAGCCCCCGAAGAATACAACACTAAGTAATCCGTAAGCTGTCCATTTTAACATCCAGAAGACTTTAAAAAAACTTTTAATCAGAAGCACATCAGGTTAACGTCACTACTGAGAGCAGTTATTAGTTTTAAATCACCAAAGGATCGATTTACAGTTTTTAGATTACAGAGAGAGAGAGACTAATATCCCTTCTGGCTGTGACTGCAGTTATCCAGCTCCGAAAATGAAACTGAAACACACCCTTCAGCAAACAGCCTAAAACGAAAGTAAAAAGCCGACAGACAGCCCAGCTCCACCCACTCTCTGACATCACTGCAGTAGTAAACACCCATTTCTTAAAGGTACTCTCACTACAGATATTTATATACATACCCATTTATAAACACCCATTTCTTAAAGGTACTCTCAAATGACACTGGTTAAATCCCACTTGGAATACTGTGGACAGTTCTGGGCACCACACCTTAGGAATGATATTTTGGCCTTGAAGGGAGTGCACTCAGAGGGTGGCAGAGGTTTGGAACTCTCCCCCACAAACAGCAGTTGAAGCTAGAACAGTTGTTAATTTTACATCTGAGATAGATAGAATTTTGTTAATCAAAGATATTAAGGGATATGGGCCAATTGTAGGTATATGGAGTTAGGCCGTAGATAAGCCATGATCTCATTAATGGTGGGACAGACTTGAACGGCTGAATGGCCTACTCATGTTCCTATGTTCCCATGTAATCCTGATTTGACCATCAAACTGATTCAAAGGGCCATCAGGAATCCAGCCGAGGGCTAGCGGCCACGGAGAATTGCCCCCATAATCTCTGACTCATTCCTTACCCTCTCAAACTGAATGTAAGGTTCAATCATATTATGATCGCTGCTACTTAGGATTACTGCCACTATGAGATCATTATTACTCCCAATTCATTGCACAATAACAAGCCTGCTCACTGGTTATCTCCAGAACATGCTGTTCTAAGAATCTATCCCAAGAACATTCAATGAACTTTTGATCTAAGCTGCCTTTGTCTACCTAACGTTTCCAATCTGTCTGTAAATTAAAATCTCCCGTGATTATTACCATGCCTTTCTGACGAGCTCCAATTATTTCTTCCTTTATGCTCCACCCTACCATGTGGTTATTGTTTGGGTGCCTGTACCCCACTCCCACAAGTGACGTCTTGACTTTACATTTTTCATCTCTACCC
The DNA here is from genome assembly GCF_902713615.1 of Scyliorhinus canicula. NCBI lineage: Eukaryota > Metazoa > Chordata > Chondrichthyes > Carcharhiniformes > Scyliorhinidae > Scyliorhinus > Scyliorhinus canicula. The sequence continues at coordinate 40,671,507 of NC_052154.1, forward strand.
AAATCATTTCCACATCCTGGTTTCCTAAACTTAGGTCATCCCTCTCTATTGTTCTAATACTATCATTAACTAACGGAGCCATCCCTTCACCTTTTCTTCGCTTCCTGTCCTTCATAAATACCATGTACCTTTCAATGTTTAGGTCCCAATCCATCTCGCCATAATGGCTATCAAATTGTACTTATTTATTTCTCTGTGTGCTCTCCGTTCATTATTTTTATTTTGAATGCTACATGCATCAGATACAGAACTTTTAGTTTTATCTTTTCCGGCTTCTTATAATCTCTCGCCTGATCTGTTGATTTACTATTAGGTTTGTACTTTCCATCCCCTCCTATCGCAGTCTGTTTTTCAATTCCCATATAATACCTTTCTCTTTTGCCTTGTTTCTGCCCTTTGATTTACCACATCTTCATAATTTGATCCTTTGTCCCCACTATTTAATTTAAAAGCCAGCATAGTCAGGTATAGACCTCCCCAATGACACAGATCTTACTTTCCTCAGTGCTGGTGCCAGTGTCCCACACACCAGAATCCACTTCTCTCACACCAGTCTTTCAGCCACACATTCATCTCTCTAATCTGATTTTTCCTATGCCGGTTTGCACATGGCTCAGATAATAATCCAGCGATTATGACCTTTGAGATTCTGCTTAATTTGGTTCCAGGCCTTCACATTGACTTTGCAGAACCTCCTTCTTTGTCCTGCCTCTGTCATTGGCACCTACATGGATCGTGTCGACTGGCTCCACCCTTTCCCACTGCAAGTTCCTCTCCAGCCCCAAGCAGATATCCTGAACTGTGACAACACATGTGTCTGGAGTCATACTGCTGCAGGGAATGGTATCAATCCCTCTGGCAATACTATCCCCTACTACCACTACATTCCTTGTTTCTCCCCCCACTTGAAAGGCCTCTTGTACCATGGTGCCATGGTCAGTTAGCTCATCCTTCCTGCAGCCCCCACTTTAATCCAAACAAGCTGAAATAACCTCAAACTGTTTGGACAATTGTAAAGGCCGAGGCTCCTGTCCTGCTGCGCTTTGAGGTCCCTTTAAGCTGCCTCACTCACAGTCACACCCTTCTGTACCAGACCACTGCACCAGGAAGCATTCATACTTGTTACGACAGGGTCTTCTGATTTGCTCACGACTGTATACCACTGTGCCTCTCCCTCTGTCTATCCTGGCTGTGTCTGTGACAATGTCTCTAAGGTTTGATTCCATGAGTATGACTGTGTCAGGCTTTTGTTTGATTAGTTTGTGAGACAGCTGTCCCAATTTTGGCACATGCCCCCATATGTTAGTAAGGAGGGCTTTGCAAGGTCAACAGGGCTGGGTATGCCTTTGTTATTTCCCATGCCGTGGTAGGCGCCAGGTTATGCATCTAGTTTCATTCCTTTTTGTAGGCTTTGTAACAGTTTTGATACAACTGAATGACTTTGGTAGGCCATTTTGAAATGAAATGAATGAGGCTGTTTCAGAGTCAATGTGGGTCTGGAGTCACATGTTGCCAAACCGGTAAGTATGGCAGTTTTTCTGGGTTTTTCTGACCATCAATACTGGTTTCATGGTCACTATTACTGAGATTCACTTTTAAATATAAATGCAAACACCTGCCATGTCCCCAGCGAATTAGCCTGGGGTTTCTGGTGCTGCAACATTATAACTACGCTACCATCTCCCCTTCCTGTCCATCGTGTTGATGGAACTTTCAAAGGACTCTTTTAGAGTCACAGGAGTAGCATCAACAGCTCCTTGCATTTGTGGAAATCTGGCTACGCAGAAGAAATTGATAACCCTCTTTTTATGCTTTGCTGGGTTCATGTGCACTCAGCGGCGTACACAAACAGGGCATCTGTGATGTGTCTAATGCAGCGATGAACTGCTGACTGACTGATGTGACTGATGTAATCAGGGGCCACCTGGAAGAGTGCAGATGCATAAAGGTTAAATGCTGCTATCACCTTCACAGTTACAGAGATGCGGTACCTCATGGAAAGAGGCTACAAGTAAACCAGTTTCAACAGCTGCTCTTTCTCTGTCACATTGGCAAGGGGAAAGTGCAGCCTTCTTGGATACTGAACATAGGAAAAAACCCAAATAGGTCATCTGTAGATCCTATGGTACTAATCAATAGCTTTGGTTCTGTGAAATTTCTTATAACGTTTTATATATTAAAGGCATTTGTATGAGCGCATATTGTTGTAGCCTGTATGGATCATTCTGCACTCACTTGACATCCATCCTTTCCTCCTTAATTTCCTCATCATCTTCATGATCAAAGTACAGCAACAATGGAATCCCAAGAAAGTGAGCCTTTGATGCTTCATTTTAATGCAATGGGCAAACTACTATTGGGCAAACCAAGGTCAAGGTTGGGCACATTCCATTATGGCAGCCACTTTTCAAGTTGGAGCTTTGGTAAACCCAATCCCTTGTCTAGCCACTTTAATACCAACTCAAAATTGACATTTTCTTGAGGGAAATCCAAGTTATCATACTGCAAATGCAAAAGCATTTAATGTGATGGCAAAGGGAATCACATAATTGGCAAACATTGTCATTTTGCACATATTTGTCATTGTGTTTTAAAGGACCTTCTGCTGATGTATATTAAATGAAGGTTCTTGCATAAGAATAGGACTAATTTAATTTAGTGTTCAGATAGGGTAATACTCCTGGTTTGGCGGCTGTCTTTAGTGAATAATCTCCTGAAGGAGAATAATTCCAAGCAGATCCCTGAAAGTCATGAAGACTAAATGAATGACTGGGTATCCATACCTTCCCAGTTTCTAATTCCGAGATATGCCTGAATGTCTACAGTGCTGATTTTGATGTACCTGTGGTGATGGTGTGGGCAACAAGCCCGCCACCTTCCGCTCCAGCCTATTGCCCACCTGCAGAGTCAGGTAACTCATCCATTTGACCCAAGTTATTTCTGATCTAATCCCCAGCTGTACTTCAAGCGGTGATACATCTCTTAAAGTGCAGTTGTATCTCCTACTTACAGTCTTCACTCGACAGCTGCAGAGTGAATTCAAGAACTGTCCACTGCATTCCTGATTCATCCCTGGAGGTTCTAGTACAGGGAATGACAGCAAATACTCTTCCTGTGCTCCAACTCAGAACACCAGGTCGGCACTTCTGAGGAGCAGTAGAATTAGAAAAGCACTATGGTTGATCACTTGGGTGAGAAAGGAATACAAAGCATGTCTTGTGTTTGGCATTAAATGAATCGGCTTTATCACTTTTGATATGTTCTTCATCCCCATTCTCCTGCCTTCTGCTCATAACCCCTGATCTCCATATTAATCAGGAAATCCCCTTCTAACCAGATTTGTGCTTGAGGTTCTGTCACCTACAGGGTTACTGACCAAGAGCTGGATGGTGAAATAAGACTGAAGCGTTCTTTCTTAGCAAACAGGACTAGGAGCAGGAGTAAGCAATTTAGCCTCTCGAGCCTGCTCCACCATTCAAGGCGATCATGGCCGATCTCAACATGGCCTCATGTGCAATGCCCTGCCCATTCTCCATAATCCTTCAACTCATCACCAATTAAAGATCTCTCTAACTCCTCTTTAAATTTACTCACAGTCGCAGGATCCACCGTACTCTGAGGTAGCAAATTCCACAGATTCACAACCCTTTGGGAGAAGTAGCTTCTTCTCATCTCTGGTGTAAATTTGGTCCCCCTTATCCTGTCACTAGGATCTCTTGTTCTAGAATTAGCGAGAATCCCAAGCTCCACCGCCAGGTGAAAGGTGGTTCTCTAATAGAGCAGGCAGGAATATATCTATATTGATGGCAGTACCCCATTGGTTCGAGCATTGGAGACAGCCAGCAAGATCACCAGATAGATGTTGTGTGTTGTGCAAACTGGAGCTGGTGGTTTGTGGGCCTGCTCACTCTCGGTCAGGTGGCACGATTCCTTCCCACTGCCGGGTTCACGTGGCATGCTGTTGCCTTTTCGGGTCAGTCCAGCGAAGGACAACATGGAGACAACATTCCCACAAGAGGAAGCATCCGCTCGCCATCTACACAATCCCATTATCTACTTTTTACGTGTTACATTTTTGAAGAACACTCGCACATTAATCTAATACGATTCATAAAACCATGCTGACTCTGGATTTCATTTAGACTTTCCAAAAGTCTTGATATTACTTCCTTAATAATTGATTCTACCAAGTTCCTAACAACAGATGTTAAACTAACTGGTCTGTAATTTCCCACATTCTGTCTCCCTCACTTTTTGAATAAGGAAGTTACATTAGCATTTTTCCAATCCACGGGAACCTTTCCCGTGCCCAGGGAATTTTGGAACATTATAACCAATGGATCCACTATCTCCGCTGCCACTTCCTTTAACATCCTAAGATCATAGAATTTACAGTGCAGAAGGAAGCCAATAGGCCCATCGAGTCCGCACTGGCTCTTGGAAAGAGCACCCCATTTAAGCCCACACACCTAACCTATTCCCGTAACCCAGTAACCCTACTTAACCTTTTGACCTCTAAGGGCAATTTAGCATGCCCAATCCACCTAGCCTGCACATCTTGGGACTGTGGCAGGAAACCGGAGCACCCGGAGGAAACTCACGCAGACACGGGGAGAATGTGCAGACTCCACACAGACAGCGACCCAAACCAGGAATCGAACCTGGGACCCTGGAGCTGTGAAGCAACTGTGCCACTGTGCTGCCCTAAGAGGTAGGCCATCAGGCGATGGGGACTTGTCTGCCCTCAAATCCAATAGTTGGTGAGTACTGTTTCCCCATTAATGCTGATTGTTCTCAGTTCCACCCTTTATATTACCTCTGAATTGCCCGTTCCTATAGGGATGGTGCTGGTGTCCTCCACCATGAAAACTGAAGCAAAATATTGATTTAGCGCGGATTTGGGGGACGGACGGTTGGAGGGCAGCCCGGCCCCAGCAACCAGCTGCCGCCCAGACGGGTCCCAGGCTCCTGGAAGATCCATTCCCACCCATAGTGCAGGTGCAGTCAGAGACCCAGGAACTGGAAGAGGGGATGACGGCCGGCTTCCAGCATCTGTAGGCGCAGGTGGAGGAGTCCTACCGCCTGCAGGAGCAGGGGGTGGTGCCAATCATGCGTGTCACCCAGGCCGAAACAGCACAGGCGGAGGCAATGGCGGCGATAATGTCAGACATGGGTCAGGTTTTGCAAGGCCTGGGGCATTCCATGCAGGCGAAGGCCGTGGCCCAGGACAGGGTTGCCCACTCACAGCCATTACAGTGTGGCCCAGTCAAAGCAGGCCATTACTGAGAGCATCGGCGCCTTTGCCCAAGTGCTAGCTGCAGTCGCACAGAGCCAGAGGGAGATTGCCCACTCCCTGTGCTCTGTGGCTGCTAACATACAGACCCTGGTCGATACCAGAGCAGGCATCCAGGACTGGCAACGCCAGGTGTTTTGGGGGCCTCTGGGGTTGGCTTCGCTCGCACCTCCGTCCCCTGGAGAACCCCGGGGACCAACAGCCATCCGAGGGAGGAGGAGGTGCTGGGACCCATGCCGGTGACTCCTGCAGGGGAGGTCATGGAACACCGCAACACCTCCGAGTCCCCCCCAACCGCCCCTCCTGTCCCTGGTGCATCTAGTGGGCAGCTGGTAGAACAGGGCAGCACCATGCCACCCGGGACGTCCAGGCCTGGCTGCCCCAGGAGACGAACGCTAACGGGGATCCTAGTCGCAGGGCAGGAGTCTCAGCGATGGCGCAATCCAGATCGCGGCTCTCGATGGCCACCCGCGATCTATGGCTCTCACGGGATTATAACAGCCGGGCGTAACGCAATGGCTGAATCACACCCAGATTTTTTTTAATACATTACATTTTCTTGTGAATATTAATTGGCTAATTTGCAAATCTGAATATCAGTACTCACAAAATTAAACTGAGGCAAATGACTAAAATTACTTCAAAAATAATTTAACCTAATTTTAGGTAAGACCATTCAATACTAAAGCATTTCTCATAGATGCAGGGCCCCTGATTCTGTTAATGAACTGAAAATGCCACTTAACGATGAGAGGACAAACAGAACCAGCATGCGTTTTCTCAGCCATCACTCGTTCACACATTAGTGTTGGTTAATAAAGTGAAGATGTGTTAGTCACAATACATTTACAGTTAAAAGAAAATTTACTTCTTTAATGATGAGAAAACAAAATGGAGATATTTAGATAAAGGTTTCAATGCAACTATTGTTGATATGTGAATAACACAACAGCCTCCTGCAAAAAGCTGTATAATTCTGACTCCCACTACTGAAGCACAACTCTATCTAAGCAAATCCACCTAAAATGGTCAAACTGCTTCCAATCCAAATCAGTAAACAACAAAGGTAATTTACCTTTTGTAAGAAATTCTCTGTATTGCTTTTATGTTGGAAGGTATTTTTAATATGTCTTGTATTTCTGTTTGTGAGTGAAATGTTGTGGTGTGGATCAGTGAACACCGACTGATAGGATCGTGGAATGACAAGGACATTGGGACAAAGGAAGAAAAATTTTGATTGAAGACATCATCTTATATTGAACTTTTTAAAAATAAAGACAGCTTCAACTAAACAGGGACACATGCGCACACACAGACTGTCAGGAAATGCCACTGGGGTGGCTAACCACCAGGCACCCAGTCTACAGTAACTGACCAAGACAATAGCCTCTTGGGTATGTGTGAATGGCTTTCTTCCTGTCTGACCAAGATACAGAAATCAAACCCATTACTAGCAGGTACCTGGAACCACGCCTGCCGAGAGCAGGAAATGACCACATGACGTTACATGGCTAGGATGAGATTGAAAACCCAGTCAAATGACTCGATTTGAGACATTACCTTATATGCAGAGAGACCAGGGTCAGGAAAGGGCCTAAAGGCACTGCTCTCAAAGACATCACTGCTGCAGCCAGGAATTCGCGCAGAAGAATTCGTTCACTGGATCACCCAGGAACAAGCTTCAGCACATGGGTCTTTCTATGCAACCGGTGTTGTAAATATATATTATTGCTTAGTTGTTTAATAAAGTGGGCAGCATGGTAGCACAGTGGGCAGCACTGTTGCTTCACAGCTCCAGGGTCCCAGGTTTGATTCCCGGCTGTTAGGTGACATGGAATTCTGAATTCTCCCTCTGTGTACCCGGACAGGCGTCAGAATGTGGCAACTAGGGGCTTTTCACAGTAACTTCATTGCAGTGTTAATGTGAGCCTACTGTGACAATAAAGATTATTAAAGATTCAATTGTATCCAAAGTTGTTTTGTGTCATTGATATTCAGTGCAGTGTCTGGTATCATGTGAGAGTACCTTTAAGGAATGGGTGTTTAAGAAATGTGCCTTTAAGAAATGGGTGTTTATCAGTGATGTCAGAATGTGGGTGGAGCTGGCCTGTCTGTCAGCTTTTTACTTTCATTTTAGGCTGTTTGCTGGAGAGTGTGTTTTAGTTTTGTTTTCAGAGCTGGATAGCTGCAGTCACAGCCAGAAGGTGTATTGGAGTCGCTCTCTGTAATCTAAAGAATGTAAATCGATTGTTTGGTGATTTAAAACTAATAACAGCTCTCAGTAGTGACTTCAACCTGATGTGCTTCTGTTGGAAGGTTTTTTAAAAAGTTTTATGGATGCTAAAAGGAAACTAAGAATTACTTAGTGTTGTATTCTTTGGGGGTTGTATTTGAATTAATGGTTGCTAAGATGTTCACTGTATGTTTTAAAAAGGTTAACTTGAGTTCATATAATAAACATTGTTTTGCTTAAAAAAATACTTTTCTATTTCGGCTGTACCGCACCTGTAGAGTGGGCTGTGTGCTCCCCATACCACAATCTATTAAAGGTTGTGGGTCAGGTGAACTCCATGATACACTTTGGGGTTCTTTAAACCCTGGCCCATAATACTGGACATTAGGGGGTAGTGAGACCCCCTGTTTAAAAATCTTGCACTTTCTCATAAATGATGTGGTGTAAAATATCATTTTATCAAACAGTGCACCGGTTTTCATAAGAGCTTGGAATTCTGCTGCTGCACATGACATGGTTCCAAAGTCTAATTTTAGTAAGTGATCAGCCCCATATGTATCATGCCCTGTGTCCAAATAGAAATCTCCTTGTAATGTAATTTTACCAATGCATTCACATTGTTGGGGACTATAACAAGAATTACATTTTTTAAATGATTGCATGGTTCTGTAGAGTCTGCTCATGCACCAGAGTACATTGGATTGCCTAAACACGGAGCATCCAGAGAAAAATCAGCAAAGGAGGATCATATGCCTGTAAGCAGTGGTGGACTGGGTCTAAAAATATTGGCTGCCAGGAGACAAAGGGGGCCCACCCACAACTACAATGCTATCATATATTTGATATGGGGGCCCACTTCATCAGGGGCCCACTTGCCATCGGGCAAGCTGACACCCTGGCCAGTCCGCCACTGCCTGTAAAGGAATCTTTATGATTTTCTGTTCATTGGGTGACATCCTTTCTGGCCTGTTATTTCCTATCTGATTTGCCACTCTTCTTTGCAATCTCGTGCAACCTAGGTGCAGGAAGAGGAAAGTCTGGTCCATGTATTTAATAGTGGGTACAGCTGAGTGATCCAAATTCTTTCAAATGTCATCCGGTTTTTAAAGCAATGAGCTATTTAATGTTTCATACACTGTCCCTGATAATGTAACTTCCTTTTATAGTTCTATACTGAGGCCTGTTTGACAAAATAAAATGGCAGCATTCTGAAATGATCTCATTGTTGCCGATGAAAGATCACATGCAAAATTTTAGCCTGACTTATGCTTTCATGTAAATAGGTCACTTTACAATGCTAAGCTAGTGAGAAAGCAGCTGTGTAAGGAGGAAGACCGGGTTAACATTTGAGAATGATGATCCCTTGTCCGATGAAGGGTCATTGACTTGAAACATGAACTTAAACTTTCTCTCTCCACAGAGGCTGCCTGACCTGCTGAGAGTTTCCAGAACCTTCTGCTTTTATTTCAGATTGTGCACCCCTCTGAAGTATTTTGCTTTTTGTTTTAATTATATGCATGCTGAACTTGTAATACTTTTCCAACAAATGTTTTTTTCTTTAATTTCAAACTTGAAACATTCACATTTTATGTTACTTTATTGCTGAGCCTTTGCTCATAGAATCGTAGGGGGTCAGTTTAACCTGGTAGAGCAGATGACCCACTCTCTGTAGAATTCACCAATTGTATTTGGGATGAAAAGTTCAATGTTCCAATGACCATATAGAAAGAAATTTTACAAGTTCTCTTTTTGTACAAATCCTCAGTCTGAATCCCTCTGTTACCAATCGCCCAAGTGGAAGTAATAATTTGTTATTTGCCTTCAAAACTTAAAAATCTCAATTAGATTTCTCCTTAACGTTTATCATTGGAGGAGAAGATTTCTTTCAAGCTTGTCTCCGTAACTTCAATCTTGCATTCCTGGCATCATTCTTGTGAATCTTTGTTGCACACTTTCTATCAGAATAACACCCTTCCTAGAATGGACTGTACACCATTCCTTCTGGCCCTGCCCAGTGTTCTGTGTGAATTCATCAACATGTCTGTGCTTTTATATTCAATGTCCCTGTATAAAGCTCAGAATCCTATTTATTATAAATGATAATTAGAAAGTGTATAAGGTTTCCATGAAATTATTTCGGACTTTTGAATGGATTATCCTATAGGATATTTAAAATATGCAGTGGAAAAATAGTTTCTTGTTTTCTCCACCACCCCCCCCACCCCTCCCCATCATATTTTGTTTTAAAAGCACATTTTCTAATGGGCTAACATATAAATTGTTGTACATGCAATATGCAGAAGCATCTGCCCAATGATTACTTGAAGAAGTTTGACAGACTTTCCACGTACTTTGCTATCGGCTCTGATTGGTATGCATCATTTTGTTTCTTTCATTAATGCCTGCTGCCACTCTGGATGCTAAGATGAACAATAGCAGGAGCCTGTGAAGATCAATACCAGATTGCTGATAGTGCCCATCCATTCGAAGACTAGATTACGTGATAAATGGTGCGGTCCATATGTTTTGACATTTGTTGTTCATAGAGCCCACACGAAACCCGCAGTGCTATGGGCCCATCATAAGAAGCAGAGTCAAGAAAAAACAGAATATTTCCTTTTATTGCTATGAAATTGCATCTTCCAGCTTTTCAGCCAACATGAATAATATTTCATTTATTAAAATCAGTGCATCAAAAGCATGTGGAAAATTGCTGTAAGCTTTTATTTCATATGGGTAGCACAGCTAATGAGCATATCTCTTGTTTTTGAGTGTGCTAATTAAAGAAATGTAATTGCTAATATGGCTGCTGTAGTTATAAGCAATTTCATTCTTCATTTATTCTTGGCAGCTTAAACAAAAAAACATCCAAATAAATTCCCTGCACAGCAAAGTAACATCAATTTTTTTTTTAAAAACCGGCATCATTTAATTTAAACTGAGCATCAGAATATTTCTGTTGTAATCTCTGTGTTTAATATTTATCAAGTCATACAATTGAGAAAAATAAAATATAAATGATACTAAATAGCTGTTCTGTTATTTGTGAAAAAGTATGGGAAAGATCTGGATAATGGTCCACATAGGTGTCTGTTATATTCAGTGAAGAATCTCTGATCAGTATTTACAAAAGTACTTTTGCAAAAAAAAAAATCTGTGCAAGGAATAAATCCACAGATCAGTTCTTATTAAAAAGAAACTGAAAAATATTCTGATGTTGTGTTATTAAGATTGTATCAGGAAATTGCAAACAAGTAGATACAAAATGAACACTGCTCTGCATTTATTTACATTACAACTGGAGAAAAAAATGGTGGACTGCAAGAATTGATTGATCCATTTCATAATGTGGTGCTTTACCCAATGCGTGTTTTGTACTAAACACTTGGGGCAACATAATTTTTCCTGATTTGTAGGTGGAAATGTTCTTTTGTGTAGCCGGTATATTACAAAGAAAGAGTTTATAATTTCACTACACCATCCACACAAAGTAAACCTTCACCTCCAGAGATAAAAGCAATTAATTTGTTTATTCCCATAAATGTTTATTTCCATCACTATCTCTTCCGCAACATCTTCTAAGCCGACAATTTCTACCATCTAGAAAGGTATTGAGTTGGAATGCTATCCGTTCTAAGTTCCCCTCTAACTCACATGCCATCCAGGCTTGGACATATTTTAGCTTTGCGTTATTGCTGGATCAAAATTGTCAAAAAGATAGCGAGCATGAAGTGCTTAGATTTTGAAGACAGATTTAATTTTTGTTAAGGGCACTCACACTGATGAACCTCAGCCACTTATTGTTGGTTTTGAGCCTTCTGGATAATATGAGTTCTTGTATGGATGACCTGCAATTAATGGAACACCTTCTTACCCCTCAAAGGTTCTCCATAATCTAGAAGACTCAAGTCAAGAGTGTAGTGGAATACTCACCTTTCGCCTAGATGAGAGCAAGTCTTGAGTAACCTTGCCACAGAATTCAACCAGACCCTCCACCGCCAATGCACTGTATGATCCACAGGATGCACTGTAGCACTTGTCTAAGTTTTCTTCGACATTGCCTTCCACTGCTGCAATTGCAGAGAAAGGCATTTCATGAGAATGCCATCTCTTCCAAGTCACACACCACCCAGACTTGGACATATATCTTTGCTCTTTGTTGTTACTGGGTCAATATACTGGAATCCAACATGGAAGAATCATCACAAGGGTGCAGCACTTTAAGGAGAAGACCCACTACCAGCATCACAGGGCAGCTTGGAATAAATAGCTCGTAAACATAGACCTGTCTGCATTACCGACATGCTGAGAAAACATTTAAAGAAATGTAAAGGAGATATCAATGGCATGAGTGGAAAAACTACATGGGCTTGATTTTGATCTTAGCTGGAAGACCACAGATATCTTCATAATGGATAATAATATTGATAATTATGAGGTAAGCTGCCATTTACATGACTGAGAAAAGCAACTGATTGACAACATAGGCCATGTGTGTCAACATGTCGAGGTTACTAGATCATATATTGGAGCCAAATGTACAATCGATGCATCAGAATGTGTTTCGGAAAGGGACCAAATCAGACATTGTGAATATAAATTTTCATCTCATTCTTTGCAATCTACAGCAGAGGGTGCTGGAAGCTGAGGCTCAGTGATCCAACGTCACATTTTATTCTCCCAGTCTCAGAAATGCCAAGAAATGATGGCCTGGTCAGGAAGGTCACCACCTTGTGGTGAGTTTGATATCATTGAACTCATATATATGATTTTGTCTTTGAAATGGATACATTTTTTAGCATGAGTGTATTGCAGGCTTTATTCTGGAGTATCCCTTGAAGTGATCAAACCTGTCTTTTATACTGAAAATGCTGAAATAATGACCACACACTGCTGTGTTTCACCAACATTTAAAAATGTTAAGTGTAATGGGGTCATGCTTTCAATGTACTGCGAACGGGTCAAATGGCATTTATGCTGCTATATCCATCATTATCAATCCTAACTATCCTGAGCTTTCATATTCCTTAGATGTGAAATGATTGTTTCCATGCACTTCCTACAATGATTATGCTTCCAGAAACACAGGGCCAAAATGCTGAACAAAAAGACTGCTTGATACAAAGGTCATTTGTGAGAAAGGATTTCAGAACCCACGAAGACTCGACTTGCAGAGCAGACATATGGGTTAAAGTTTATTGTTCAGCCATGCTGTAATCACACAGCCAGTGTCATCCATCACTGACCATTTCTCAATCAAAGAATATGGTTAAATAGTTTTGAACCTTTAGCTCACTGAAGCAACAGAATTTCTAATGCCTGCGTATCAATCACTTGAAACTTTGTTTCGAAAGTAGTAGTTAAACGATATTTAGGAATGTTAAGCTCATAATGACCTTAATTACTCAAATGGTTAATTTTTTACTATGATTTTGCTAAAATTGTTTTCAAGCAGTTGGTTTTGTGCTTTCCTTGTGTGTAAGTTGTAAGGGACAATTGGGTTGTTTTGTCAATTTTTAAAAATTCTCCTTTTTCACATTTTCTCCTAAATTTACACCCACCAACAATAAAACAATAATCAGTAACAAATATGTCAATCCCCATATCAATAACAATGATCCTATCCTCCCACCAAACCCCAAACATTAGCCCGCATGTTCACACAAACAAATGACAAAAAGGAATTAGGGATTACCCATAGTCGCCGTTAACACACACAGCCCCCCTCCCCCAACCCTCCCAAACACACGCCCCACCTAATGTTCGATGTTATCCAGTTCTTGAAAGTGCATAATGAATAATGCCCATGACTTGCAGAACCGCTCCATCCTTCCCCTCAGTTCAAACTTAATCTTCTCAAGAGTCAAGAATTCCAACAGGTCCCCCCACCACGCCAGGGCACAGGGTAGAGAGGCTGCCCTCCAACCCATTAGGATCCGCCTTCGGGCGATCAACGAGGCGAAGGCGACGATATCTGCCTCCGCACCCGTTTCCAACCTTGGCTGGTCCGACACCCCGAATATGGCCTCCCGGGGGCCCGGGTCCAGTTTCTACGACAATTGGGTTTGTATGCTTTTGTGCATCCTGTTGTCTCTGAATGTACATTTAAAATGGAATTTTGGATCTGTACTCAAGTAGGTTTTCGCAAACTATCATCCTTTGAAAAAGTAGATTTTAAAAAAAATAGCTGCATTTGTTCTCAGGATGTGGGAGACAGTGAAAATGTTGCATTTGTTTCCCATACCTGGTTACCCTGGGAAGTGGTGATGGGCCTTCTCCTTGAACAACCTAGTCAGTACGCAGGAAAGGAGCTATTTGTTTAAAGTTAGGAGCAATCGGAGGTGATGTTCCAGTGACATTGAGGCTCTTGTCCGTCTCAATGGTGGACATTGCAAAAGTGGGGGGGAGGTGCTGTTGAAGTGACCTTGGTGAGTTGTTGCAGTAGATCTTGTAGATCCTGTGAATATTGCAACCACAGTGCACCAGAGGGAGTGCTATTCATTGCCAGGGGCTTGGATCAAACAAGCTGAGCTGTCCTGAATAAGTTTGAGCTCCTTGCCCATTGTGGCTGCACTCATGCAGAAAGAGTGGTGAGTATCTCAGCATGTCCTGTATTTGGTGGTTCCACAAAGGAGTCAGGTGGTGAGCCAGCCATCATGGAATACCCGGGCCCAGATTTCTATGACGTTGGGCTGAATCAGGAGGCATTTAAAAATGAAGGATCGGGTCCAATTCCAGGATTTCAGCCCCATTCCTATTTCCAGCAATTTTTGCGCAAGGGGGTGTAATAACCCCCATGAGGCCCATTGGGAAATTATTATCAATTTCCCTGTGAAGCTCGTGGACTACGAGCTTCCCAGGTAGTTAAACCGAGCATAAAAGCTTGCCCGAGCAAGTCGGTTGTCCCAACGGAGACGGTGATTGTAGATAGTTACTGCCTTGGGCATGTTTAAAGTAAAATAAATCTTTATCCTCCCTACCACTGGCTTTCGGTGTCATTATACTGCTGACATGGAAAAATTATAATGCAGACTCGGTTTTCAAGATCCCCAGCAACATGAGGATTTAAGGTTCAAAGATGCTAATATTTGCTAAGCTAGAGGCCTTTGACAGGTCTGGAAGATTGGGGCCAATGCGCAGAATGTATGCGGTAATTCGTTCAGACCAATGGCATTTTGGGGGAAGACTGGCAAAAAATGATTCACCTGACAACCTTTGGGGCCCAAACCTTTGGGATTATAAAGAGCCTTACCTACCCAGCTGCTCCAGATTCCAACTCATTCCATGCACTAGTGAGCCAGTGACTGACTTTCTGACCCGCCTCAGGCAGCTGGCGAAGCACCATGGGTTTGGGCCGTCCCTTTTGGAAATGTTGAGGGCTCGCCTTGTTTGTGGAATGAATAACATGGCCACACAAAAGAATCTGGTGACGGAGTCCACATTGGACTTAAAACGGGCCTTGAATTAACACTATCCTGTGAAAATGCAGATAAAGGGGTACAGGACCTTCAGGGGTCCATGGACTATGGCGTCCATAGTTTGACCCGACATCTATATCAGACTCCCGCAGCATCACAGGGCAGTGCTAGAGTGGCCAGATTACTTTCCAAGAGGCAATCGAAGGTGCAGTTCTGCAGTCGGGCCCAGTACTCATGAGCTGCTACAGACCTACTGGATACCTTCCCCAAGGACAGAGGGGAATGCCGACCACATTGCCAGATGTGTGGACGAAGAAAACGAGGGGATCAGGGACACCAGAACCGGCAGAGAGAACGCTAACCCGGGCAGGCGATTTGGCCACCACAAGCCAGAGCCTTACATGTGGCGGTGAGGGGAGACGGTGGCACAGTGGTATTGCCACTCGTAAACCAGAAACCCAGGATAATGCTCTGCGGACTCGGTTTCAAATCCCGCCCCTGCAGATGGTAAAATTTTAATTCAACACAAAATCTGGAATTAAAAGTCTAATGATGACCATGAAACCATTGTCGATTGTCGAAAAAAACCATCTGGTTCACGAATGAGCTTTAGGGAGGGAAATCTGCCGTCCTTACCTAGTCAGGCCTACACGTGACTCCAGACCCACAGCAAGGTGGATGACTCTTAACTGCCCCCTCAAGGGCAATTAGGGAGGGGCAATAAATGCCAGCAATGCCCACATCCTATAAACAAACAAAAAAAACCTAAGAAAGACAATATGATGTAGCTCAACTGCACCATGACCTCAAAGGCGGCATCGATCCAGGTCACATTACAGGTGAACAGACACCATCTCCATTGTTAACCAGCAGATTTTTTGCCGGCTTTGTACAGGGACCAAGCCAGGTTGGTGACCTACACAGGCAAACCGCTGTACATTGTGGGGACCACCGTGACCCTGGTGACACACCAACAGCAAACGGTCAGGCTACCCTTAGTTGTGGTGCAGGGACCAGAGCCAAATCTGCTGGGGCGTGACTGGTTACGGTAAGTCCTCTGTTTCGATTGGCAGAAGGTTTTCCAGATGGGCACTGGAAACTTGTATGAAGTCCTGGGCAGATATCCAGCAGAGTTGTGGGAGGGCCTGGGCAGAATAAGGGGGGAACCAAGGCTCGCATCGATGTGGACCCAGAGGTTCAACCCAGATATTCAGGGCACAGCCTTACTGCTAAAGTGGATGCAGAGCTGCAGCGCCTAAAGGATCTTGGAATTATATGCCCAGTATGGTATGCGGGTGGGCCGCAAACGTAATGCTGGTTATGAAGCCAGACAAGTCTGTCTGGCTCTGTGGAGATATAAAATTCACAGTGAACAGGGCTTCTCAGCTGGATTGCTACCCGAAGCCAAGGGTAGAAGACCTACATGCGAAACTGGCTGGAGGGTGTTCCTTTACAAAGCTTGATATGAGCCATGCCTATTTGCAGGTGGAACTGGAATCTGCATCCAGGAAATACTCAATGATAAACATCCACAGAGGGTTATTTAAGTACACTCACCTCCTGCTCAAGGTCTTGTCAGCCTGGCCATCTTCCAAATTGTAATGGAAGGCGTTCTTCAAGGACTGCCAAAAGTAGCAATATACTTGGACGATGTGCTCATCACGGGTACCACTGACAAGGAGCACATGGAAAACTTGCAGGAAGTGCTCAGGCGGTTCTCCCAAGTTGGTGCCCTGCTGAACAGGAGCAAATACACGTTCAGAGCAAAGGCAGTAACGTACTTTTCGAATAACTTCTCGTGGATCTCGAATAACGATGAGTCAGAATACAGGAGGGAGATAGCGAACCTACAATCTCTCCCTCAATGCCAGCAAAACTAAAGAGCTGGTCATTGACTTCAGGAAGCAAAGTACTGAACACATCCCTGTCAGCATCAACGGGGCCGAGGTGGAGATGGTTAGCAGTTTCAAATTCCTAGGGGTGCACATCTCCAAAAGTCTGTCCTGGTCCACCCACGTCGATGCTACCACGAAGAAAGTACAACAGCGCCTATACTTCCTCAGGAAACTAAGGAAATTCGGCATGTCTACATTACAAAGAACAAAGAAAAGCACAACACAGGAACAGGCCCTGCGGCCCTTCAAGCCCGTGTCGACCATGCTGCCCGACTAAACTACACCTCTCACCAACTTTTACAGAAGCACTATAGAAAGCATCCTATCTGGCTGCATTACAGCCTGGTATGGCAACTGCTCGGCTCAAGACCACAAGAAACTTCAGAGTCGTGAAAACAGCCCAGTCCATCACACAACCTGCCCCCCATCCATTGACTCCATCTACATCTCACGCTGCCCAGGAAAGCTGGCAACATAATCAAAGACCCCTCCCACCCGGCTTACTCACTCTTCCAACTTCTTCCATGGGGCAGGAGATACAAAAGTCTGAGAACACGCATGAACAGACTCAAAAATAGCTTCTTCCCCGCTGTTACCAGAGTCCTTAACGACCCTCCTATGGACTGACCTGATTAACACTACACCGCTATATGCTTCACCCGATGCCGGTGTTTATGCAGTTACATTGTGTACCTTGTGTTGCCCTATTATGTATTTTCTTTTCTTTCCTTTTATTTTCATGTACTTAATATCTGTTGAGTTGCTCGTAGAAAAATGCTTTTCACTGTACCTCGGAACACGTGACAATAAACAAAATCCAAAGTATTTGGGGTACAGGGTGGACAGAGATGGCCTGCGCCCTGTGGAGGAGAAGGTTCAGGCCATGAAAGGGGCCACAACTCTGAGGAATGCTGCTGAACTCTGGTCATTTTTCAGCCGAATGAATTATTCTGGAAATTCATCTCAAACCTGCCCACTCTCTTGGCATCCTTTCACATACCGCTTAAGAAGAACCAAAGGTGGGTTTGGGGTGCATCACAGGAAGAAGCACTCGCCGGGGTGAAGAAGCGTCTGTCTTGCCACTCCTCACCCATTAGCATAGAATCATAGAATCCCTACAGTGCAGAAGGAGGCCATTCCGCTGTAACTGTCTAGTGGATGGAAGCCCACCCAGCTGGGGCTCGTTCAACCGTGTATAAAAGCCGGCCGGAGCAGGGACCGGCATGTCGGTTGTTCCAACGGGGACTGTGATTGTAGATAGCTACTGCTCTGTGGAGACCTGGGCCAGGATTCTCCAAAATCCCGGCCAAGTGTTGACGCTGGCGTAAACACCTGAGTGGTGCACATCGGCGTCAACAGGCCTCCTGGCCCAGCGGCGCTCAGGGTGCCAGCACAGCGCCGGAGTGATACACGGCTCTGCACTGCCGGTGCGGGTCTGTACATGCGCGCGACAGCCGTCCCCGCGTCGGTGCATGCGCATGGTGGCCGTTTCCGCGCTGGCACCGTGCAACATGGCGGTACCCTACAGCGGACCCACGCGGAAGGAGGTAGGCACCCTCCAGATTGCGGGCGCCCGCCGATTGGTAGTTCCCGATTGCGGGCCCCAGAGTCTGATCCCCTCGCCCCTCACCTGAACAGCCACCGCAGCTGTGGGTCCGAGCACCCGCCGGGTGTACCAGGTTGGAACCACACCGGCAGGACTCAGCAGAACTCGACAGGAATTCGGCCAGTCGACCATGGAGAACCGCCACGGGGGCGATTGCCGCTGATTTTCCAGTCACCGGACAATCACGTCCCAGCGTCGGAGTGCCATGGCGGGAATTTCCCGCGTCACAGGCGGTTCTCCGATCGAGCGCGGGCTCGGAGAATCCCGGCCCTGATGTTTAAAGCAAAATAAATCTTTATCCTTCCGACCGCTGGCTTCCTTTGTCATTAAAGTGGGATAAGGGTGCAGATGGCCAGCCCGCATGCAACACCCGCTTCCTTGCCAGGTCCATTGTAGGGTTGGGCATTTCAAGCCCTCCGGCAATTGTAATAGAGCGGGGTCTATTCTGTTAGTGCCGGTGGTTCACGGCATCACAGAGGAACAGTGAACTGCAAGGAAACCTCAGTCCCAAGTCTGGAACCTGAAAATAAGCAACCCTTTAATATTCCCTTTGAAACACCTTGCCCCTCTTACCTTCTCATACAGCCGGTTATCAATCACAACCCTTCATAGTATCACTAATGTAGGTTATCTCCTTCCCCGGGACTGCTACTTAACCCTTGTGGTTTGGAGGTCTACGCTGGATATCAATGACTCAATATACACTTACTTGTATTACAAACAACACTTTTATTACCCTAAATCCCTTAGCAAATAAATCAATATCAATGTAAAAATACTGGTACAAATATCTGCAAATACATACTTACAAAGTGGTTGCTTGGTTTCTTGAGAGACAAGATCAGGTGGTTGAACTGGTCCTGTTGTGTAACTTCCATTGATAGCTGACCAGGCGATCCTCCCTTATGAATGGAGTCACAATTGTCCTGCAAATGTTGTTTATATATCCTGCTGTCGGACCTGCATACTACATTTGCAGCTATATCACTTTCCCATTGGTAAAGGGCTTTCAGCCTCACATTATCCCCCGCCCAACCCTCCAATGAGATGATGGGTTCTTGGGGTCATCATAACTGCCCACATCCTGAGTGCAGCATTCAATCCATACTGAGTGGGTCCTTTGCCCCAGGGCTCTGAGCATCCATGTGCTGTTTGACTCATTTCTGTCCACATGCCAGGGCATGTTCTCTCTCTCTGTCTGGTCTTGTGTACCTCTTCTAGTTATTGCCTGTCCACAACCTAACCCTCTTTGCATCAGGTCCACCAAGCAACCATTTGATGTTATGCAAAAAATATATTATTCGATCTGTAATACTATGTTTAGTATAACTTCTGCAAAAAAAATACATCAATTGTTTCAAGAAATAAAATGTGAGTCAAAGAAACAAAGCAAAAAATATCAATATCAACATCTGTAATAGCAAATGCCGGTCAAGTTTCACTCTGATAATTTCATTGCAATCATACTGTTTTTTAAATTGCAGAAAGGTCAGTGGTTAATACTTTAATTCCAACAATACCAAAAAACTGTTATTCACTTCATACCATTTTATTGTTGTAAATAAACACGCAGGTAATGAATAAACCTTTCAAAGAACGATCAGGTTAAGATTTCAATCAAACAAAGCTATCACTCCCTGAAAGCTAAATTAAGATTGGTAAAAGAGAACGTGTGATCATCTTTTCAACCCACTTTTGTTGATACTATTGTCAGATGGCCTACTTATGAATGCCTAGCCAAGGTCCAAGGTTGGCTAATGTATTTAACCCTGTAGCCAAAGATGGTGCAGCTTGCAGTGGACAAATAGTTTTGTTTGATTGACATCTTTACTACCTTACAATAACCTGATTTTTCTTTAAAGAGATTTTTCAACACCTGTGTGTTTATTTATTTACCCAAATTTAAGGAGTGTGAAGTAAATAAAAGCTTAAGCTATTAATATCATGAAAGGCTGTGTTTGACTGATAGGTTTTAAGAGGCTGTAAGTTGATCAGTCTTTTTACAGTGCAGAAGGAGACCATTCGTTCCATCGGATCTGCACTACGTAAACCCACACTACTTAAACCCACATCTCCATCCCATCCCGTACCCCAGTAACCCCACCTAACCTTTAGGGCACAAAGGAATAATTTAACATGACCAATCCACCTAACCTGCACATCTTTGGACTGTGGGAGGAGACCTGCATACCCAGAGGAAACCCACGCAGACACGGGGAGAAAGTGAAAACTCCACACAGTCACCCGAGGCCGAAATTAAACCCGGAACCCTGGAGCTGTGAGGCAGCAGTGCTAACCACTGTGCCACCCCAGTTGTTCAAAGCTTATTTGGTTATCATGTCAATTTCAGGAGACCTTCAAAGACCTGCCAGACTTTCCAATAGTTCATTTGTTCTTTTCATGGTGGTTGTGGGAAGACTGGGTAAGGAGGATACACAGAGGCATGGAGATGATATGGGAGATAAGAGGAGGCACACAGAGGGAATGGAAGATGTGAAGGGAAATGGAGGAGGCATGGGAGGACTAAGCCTGGGTGTGGGGGGGGTGAGAGGGAGGTGAAGGCTTGAGGGCGTAACTATCATGATTGTTACTGGGCCAATATTCTAACAGATTGAGATGAGTCTTCGAACCTGTCGGTCTTGCCATCTTCCCGCTCCCATTGCCGCCTCAGGCTTGCCTCTAAGGGTGGTGAGCTTGATTCCATCCCGTCGCAGCCTCCCGGGAATGAAAATGTGGAAGGTGTGGGTCTCCTTAATAGAGACGTATTTCTGCAGCCCGGAACTTATCTGATCCTGATTACCATTCCTTCACAAAAATCTAGCTCCCAGCCTTTGAACTGCTCAAAGCCACAGTGTTGATACAGCTTGTGCGGTTCAGCATCAGGTCAATGGTGATGCCCAAAATGTCGTTGGTCGTGAACTTGGTATTGGAAGTGATATTAATTGTGTTATTTCAGGCAGGAGAACGCTGGGCTTTCCCTGTTTTTGGGATAGTCTTGCATCTAGGTAGTATGAATGTTATTTGTCAGACGCAGCCCGTGGTATAGGCTGGAGTATTATACTTGTTTATTGAAATTGTGGTTATGTGATTTGTGTTGGTCACCCTTACAATATCCTTTCCCCAATAAAATGTAGCAGTTCATTTATTAGCACTGAGGATAGTGATCAGTAACAACAGACATTTAAATTGAACTGAAACCACTCTAACATCTTTTAGTTGCCTTGGTGGAATAATGCATTGGTGAACTAATACAGAGTGTCACAAATTGTTCACGTAAGGGGATGTAGGGTGCTTCAGTACAGTGAGGGGAGTAATCATTTAACAAATCAATATGACGTGCTGCTTACTGCCTGTTTGCAGAGATTTGTACTAGTGTAATAAGCCTACATTCCTCCTGCAATATGCCTGATTTTGGAGCAGTAATTGGATGGGCATGGGTAGAATGTGGCATTGTAATCAGTGAGGCAAGATTCCTACCCATTTTAGTGCCCAGCTGATTTCCTGCCACAGTTTCAGGTACAGTGAAGGCACAATGACTATCATATGTCTGTTTTTTCTTTATTTTCTTCTCCGCAACCTCCGTTCCTCCAGGCCATTAAGGTACACGGATAAAGTTAGAGTCGAGAGACACAAAGCATTGTACTGAAATCAGAAGCCGATCTTGCCCACCATCCTACTACAAAACAATTGAAAACAAATGCTCCCTTCATTACAGACAGCTATAGTTGACAGGAAAGAATACCACTTGATGTGTAGCTAGTTTGTGATCGGTAGTAACTAATCACACAAGTGAATATTCACTGCCCTGGCAGCTTCCATAATCCCCACAACAGTGAAAGACATTAAACTGATTCAACATCAAGGCAATCTTGGTGTGTCATCAGGGACATCTAAATCAAATTGTTTATTGTCTCCAATTGTCTTGATCCAGCACTGTCATAATAATTGAATGTGGCCAACATAGAATTTGGGGCATGGTCAATTTATGTTAATTTCCCCCCCCCAGCCTCTTTTTCTGCACATAATTAGCATTCAAATCTTTCCTTCTCTAGTACCCAACAAGTTTTGAGTAAGCAGGAGACACTTTGCAGTGCAGTAAAGGGAACAGACTTCATTAATGAAGACCACAATGATTGGCGTAATTAGGGTTAGGGTTAGCGTAATCATAGAACATAGAACATAGAACACTACAGCGCAGTACGGGCCCTTCGGCCCTCGATGTTGCGCCGACCTGTGAAACCATCTGAAGCCTATCTGACCTACACTATTCCATATTCATCCATATGTCTATCCAGTGACCACTTAAATACCCTTAAAGTTGGCGAGTCTACTACTATTGCAGGCAGGGCGTTCCACACCCCTACTACTCTCTGAGTAAAGAAACTGCCTCTGACATCTGTCCTATATCTCTCACCCCTCAATTTAAAGCTATGTCCCCTCGTGTTGGTCATCACCATCCGAGGAAAAAGACTCTCACTGTCCACCCTATCTAACCCTCTGACTATCTTATATGTCTCTATTAAGTCACCTCTCAGCCTTCTCCTCTCTAACGAAAACAACCTCAATTCCCTGAGCCTTTCCTCGTAAGACCTTCCCTCCATACCAGGCAACATCCTAGTAAATCTCCTCTGAACCCTTTCCAAAGCTTCCACATCCTTCCTATAATGTGGTGACCAGAACTGCACGCAGTACTCCAGGTGTGGCCGCACCAGAGTTATGTACAGCTGCAGCATGACCTTGTGGTTCCGAAACTCAATCCCCCTGCTTATAAAGGCTAGCACACCATATGCCTTCTTAACAGCCCTATTAACCTGGGTGGCAACTTTCAGGGATTTATGTACCTGGATGCCGAGATCTCTCTGTTCATCTACACTACCAAGAATCTTGCCATTAGCCCAGTACTCTGCATTCCTGTTACTCCTTCCAAAGTGAACCACCTCACACTTTTCCGCATTAAACTCCATCTGCCACCTCTCAGCCCAGCTCTGCAGCTTATCTATGTCCCTCTGTATCCTATAACATCCTTCAGCACTATCCACAACTCCACCGACCTTCGTGTCATCTGCAAATTTACTAACCCATCCTTCTACACCCTCTTCCAGGTCATTTATAAAAATGACAAACAGCAGTGGCCCCAAAACAGATCCTTGCGGTACACCACTAGTAACTGAACTCCAGGATGAACATTTGCCATCAACCACCACCCTCTGTCTTCTTTCAGCTAGCCAATTACTGATCCAAACCGCTAAATCACCTTCAATTCCATACTTCCTTATTTTCTGCAATAGCCTACCGTGGGGAACCTTATCAAACGCCTTACTAAAATCCATATACACCACATCAACAGCTTTACCCTGATCCACCTGTTTGGTCACCTTCTCAAAAAACTCAATAAGGTTTGTGAGACATGACCTACCCCTCACAAAACCGTGTTGAGTATCGCTAATCAACTTGTTCTTTTCAAGATGATTATAAACCCTATCTCTTATAACCTTTTCCAACATTTTACCCACAACCGAAGTAAGGCTCACAGGTCTATAATTACCAGGGTTGTCTCTACTCCCCTTCTTGAACAAGGGGACAACATTTGCTATCCTCCAGTCTTCCGGCACTATTCCTGTCGACAAAGACGACATAAAGATCAAGGACAAAGGCTCAGCAATCTCCTCCCTGGCTTCCCAGAGAATCCTAGGATAAATCCCATCTGGCCCAGGGGACTTATCTATTTTGACATTTTCTAAAATTGCTAACACCTCCTCCTTTTGAACCTCAATTCCATCTAGCCTGGTCGACTGAACCTGAGTGTTCTCCTCGACAACATTGTCTTTCTCCAGTGTAAACACTGACGAAAAATATCCATTTAATGCTTCCCCTATCTCCTCTGATTCCACACACAACTTTCCACTACTATCCTTGATTGGCCCTAATCTTACTCGAGTCATTCTTTTGTTCCTGATATACCTATAGAAAGCCTTAGGGTTTTCCTTGATCCTATCCGCCAACGACTTTTCGTGTCCTCTCCTCGCTCTTCTTAACTCTCCCTTTAGGTCCTTCCTGGCTAACTTGTAACTCTCAAGTGCCCTAACTGAGCCTTCATGTCTCATCCTAACATAAGCCTTCTTCTTCCTCTTGACAAGTGCTTCAACTTCCTTAGTAAACCACGGCTCCCTTGCTCGACAACTTCCTCCCTGCCTGACTGGTACATACTTATCAAGGACACGCAGTAGCTGTTCCTTGAAAAAGCTCCACATTTCGATTGTACCCATCCCCTGCAGTTTCCTTCCCCATCCTATACCTCCTAAATCTTGCCGAATAGCATCATAATTGCCTTTCCCCCAGCTATAATTCTTGCCTTGCGGTATATACCTATCCCTGCCCATTGCTAAAGTAAACATAACCGAGTTGTGATCACTATCACCAAAGTGCTCACCTACATCTAAATCTAACACCTGGCCGGGTTCATTACCCAGTACCAAATCCAATGTGGCCTCGCCCCTTGTTGGCCTGTCTACATACTGTGTCAGAAAACCCTCCTGCACACACTGCACAAAAACTGACCCATCTATAGTACTCGAACTACAGTATTTCCAGTCAATATTTGGAAAGTTAAAGTCCCCCATAACAACTACCCTGTTACTCTCGCTCCTGTCAAGAATCATCTTTGCAATCATCATATACAGAGAGAAGCTTTTCAATTCAGTTACTTCTTAAGTTCCCTGAAAACATATTAAAAACCATCCTCCTTTATACACATTGTGCGTGTGTGACTGGCGGGCCCGGATACGGGAGTGCCTTCGGCCACAATGGCAACTGATATGAAATTTCACGCTGTCTGGTAATTAAGGGTTGGCCAGTGTGAGATCTATACATAGACTCAGCACTGCCAGTGGGGATGGGAACTTGTCAGGCATGGGGTCCAATGGGAACCTGGAGAGGGCTTAAAGTAGAGCAGAGGCATTTCCCTGAAGGCTGACAGGAGTTGGTGAGGAGCCTCAGGGAGCGGTCAAGGGTAGAATCTAAAATCTAGCAGCAATTATAATCTCAGCACCTACCGTGCATGCCAAGTAGGAGGGCAATGCCAGTGGGCACTCTGCCCCCCCCCCCCTCCCCCCGCCTCTCGGATGAGTGCCTGTACACTCCAGTGGAGACAGTGAGTGCCAGGCAGGACAGACTAACATCGCAGGGTGGCAGGAGCAGAACATCACACCAGACAAAGAAGGCCTGGTCAGAGGTGGAAGCCAGGTCAGCGGGCATGAGGCGATGTAGGTACACCCATAGTGCTGTTAGGAAGAGAGTTCCAAGATATTGACTCACAGATGTGAAGGAATGGCGGTATATTTACAAGTAAGGATTGTTTGTTAGTTGGAGAGCAACTTGCAGGTGTTGCCGTTCCCATACCAACCCTTGCCCTTCTAGATGGTGTGGTTCACAGGTTTGCAAGGTGCTATTGAAGAAACCTTGACAAGTTGCTGAGGAGTATCTTGTACAGGGCACACTATGCTGCCACTGTGTGCTGGTGATGAAGGGAGTGAATGTTTAAGATGGTGGATGGGGTGCTGATCAAGCAGGTTAATATGTCTTGGGTGATGTTAAGCTTCCTGAGTGTTTTTAAAGCTGTATTCATCCAGGCAAGTAGAGGTGGGCAGGCTTTGGGGAGTCAGGGGTTGAGTTGCTCCCCAGAGGAGACCCAGCCCCTGACCTGCTCTTATAAGCACAATATTTATGTTGAGGGTCCAGTTAATTTTCTGTCCTGATGTCGATCATGGAGGATTCGGCAATGGTAATGCAGTTGAATATGAAGGGGTGGCGGATTCTCTTTTGTTGGAGATGGTCATTGCCTTGTACTTATATGTGTCATATGTTACTTGCCAC
Source organism: Scyliorhinus canicula (assembly GCF_902713615.1). Taxonomy (NCBI): domain Eukaryota; kingdom Metazoa; phylum Chordata; class Chondrichthyes; order Carcharhiniformes; family Scyliorhinidae; genus Scyliorhinus; species Scyliorhinus canicula. The sequence continues at coordinate 40,697,824 of NC_052154.1, forward strand.
TTGTCAGCCAAACCTGAATGTTGTCCAGTTCTTGCTTCATGTGGCCGCAGATTGCTTAATTATCTGAAGAGCTGTAAATGGAATGGAACACTGCTAGCATCAGTGAACATTTCTACTTTAGACCATGAGGGAGGGAAGGTCATTGCTGACGTAGTTGAAAATGATTGAGCTTTGGATATCACTTTGAGGAACTGGACACCAACAATGACAACCGTCTTCCTTGGTTCTAAGCTTGACTCCAAGCAGTGCAGAGTATTCCCTTTGATTCCCCTGATTCCTATTAATCTCACCACTGGAATTTGGTTATTTTGTGCATCCTCATACCAAAGCTATAATGAGGTCTGAAGCTGAGTGGTTCTGGCGAAACCCAACTAAACATTGGTGAGCAGATTATTAATGAGGAAATGTTGCATGATAATACTATCAACACTTTTCAAAGAGAACTGAGGGACTGCTGTATGCTCTGTTTCAAGGAGACATGGCTCACTCCTGCTTCACTGGACTGTGGCCGACAACCAGAGGGCTTCTCAATCCATCTAATGGACTGTACGGCGGCCTCAGGCAAGGCTAGGGGAGGTGGGGTCTGCCTCATAATCACCACCTCCTGGTGCCTAGATGTAACAACACTGGCGAGATTTTGCTCCCCGGACCTAGAATACCGGACGCTAAAATGCCGCCCCTACTACCTTCCGCGGGAGTTCAGCTCCGTTATCCTGACGGCAGTTTACATCCCATCCCATGCTAACGTGAAAATTGCAACGGATGAAATATTCACCACCACAAATAGCCTTGAAACGAAACACCCTGAGGTCTTGTTCACTGTAGCTGGGGACTTCAACCAGGCCAAGCTCAAGAGCGTACTACCAAGGTACTACCAACATGTCACCTGCTCCACCAGAGGCCCAAACATCCTGGACCACTGCTGCACAAATATCAAACATCCCTACCTCTCTATCGCCCGCCCACACTTTGGCAAATCTGATCACAAGGCTGTTCTCCTGCTCCCGGCTTATAAGCAAAAACTGAAGCGGGAGAATCCGTCAAAGAAAGTCGTGCATTGTGGGTCTTGAGGAATCAGATGATCTACGGGACTGCTTAGAGTCAGTGGACTGGTCAGTATTTAAAAGCTCTGTGACCAGCCTGAACGAGTACGCCACTACAGTAACTGACTTCATTAGTAAGTGTATAGAAGACTGCGTGCTAAAGAAACAAATCTGCGTGTTTCCCAACTGGAAACCCTGGATGAACAAGAATATCCACTGCTTGCTGAAGTCTAGGTCTGAGGCGGTCAAGTCAGGTGACCCAGACCTATACAAGAAAGCCAGATTTGATCTAAGGAAATCCATCAAAGATGCCAAAAGACAGTACCGGACCAAGCTCGAGTCCCAGGCTAGCCACATGGACCCTCACCGACTATGGCAAGGTCTGCAAGACATAAAGGGCTACAAGATGAAGGCATGTAAAATCACCGGCTCCAATGCACCTCCCCCCACCCCCCGTTGACCTCAACGTATTCTTTGCACGCTTTGAAGAAGAGGTCAGCGAGAGCAAGCCCTCCACACCAGAAGCCTTGGATGAACTTGTATCTGAGATCACCATTACAGACGTCAGAGCAACCTTCTCGAAGGTCAATCCTCGAAAAGCCACTGGCCCGGGTGGGGTACCCGGACGTGCACTCAGGTCTTGCGTGGATCAGCTGGCGAGGGTATTTGCAGATATCTTCAACCTCTCTTTACAGCAATCTGAGGTCCCTATCTGGTTCAAGAAGACGACCATTATCACTGTACCAAAAAAAAGCCAAGCAGCGTGCCTTAATGACTATCATCCAGTGGCTCTGACATCCATCGTCATGAAGTGCTTCGAAAGGTTAGTCATGGCACGAATCAACTCCAGCCTCCCGGATTGCCTTGATCCACTACAGTTCGCCTACCGCTGCAACAGGTCCACAGCAGACACCATCTCCATGGCCCTGCACTCTACCCTGGAATACCTAGGTAACAAAGACACTTATGTCAGACTCCTATTTATCTATTACAGCTCAGCCAACAAACTCATCTCCAAACTCTGTGGCCTTGGTCTCGGCTCCTCCCTCTGTGACTGGATCCTAAACTTTCTAACCCACAGGCCACAATCAGTAAGGATAGGCAACAACACCTCCTCCACGATCATCCTCAACACCGGTGGCCCCCAAGGCTGTGTCCTCAGCCCCCCACTATACTCCTTATAAGCCTGTGACTGTGTGGCCAAATTCCCCTCCAACTCGATTTTCAAATTTGCTGATGACACCACAGTAGTGGGTTGGATTTCAAACAATGATGAGACAGAATACAAGAATAAGATAAAGAATCTGGTGAACTGGTGCAACGACAATAATCTCTCATTAAAAATCTGTTTATCTCCTCAAATTTACTCAACGTCCCAGCATCCAATGTACTCTGGGACAGTGAATTCCACAGATTCACGTCATTTTAAATAACATCTCTGTTTTAAATCTACTACCCCTTATACTAAAACTATAACCTCTCATTCTAGATTGCCCCACAAGAGGAAACATCTGGGGCGGAATTCTCTGACCCCATGCAGGGTCGGGGAATCGCCCGGGGCCAGCGTAAATCCCGCCCCCACCGTGGTAGGAATTCTCAGCCACCCGGGAATCGGCGGGGGCGGGAATCGCGCCCCGCCGGTCGGCGGGCCCTCCGCGCTGAATGGCGGGCCCCCCGCGGCGATTCTCCAGCCTGTGATGGGCCAAAGTCCCGCCGCTGTCAGGCCTCTCCCGCCGGCGTGGTTTAAACCACCTCTGTGCCGGCGGGTGCAGGCGGCTCGAGTGGGCCCCGGGGTCCTGGGGGGGGGGGGGGGGGGAGGCGGGGCGATCGGACCCCGGGGGATGCCCCCACGGGAATAAGCTGACGGAACGGTTGCTGAGGGAATCGGAGATGTCTTTGGAACAAACAGTTAATATTTGTCAGCCTCACGAGCTAGCAGCATAGCATTCTAATATACAAATACTACCAATATCAGATACAAAACTACGTGAGATCCAAGAAGGGACCAGGAAGGATCAAACCCTTAAGAGGTGATGAGGAACATCAATTCACACTGGCCCAGAGGTCAATATATTGATTTCTACAATATAAGATCTGAACTCAGTATCGTTAGTGGAGTGGTACTTCATTTGAAGACTATAGTTATATCTCAATCTCTTTGCAAGGATGTACTTAAGAGGATACATGATGCACATCTTGGGATTGAGAAGTGTAAACGGAGAGCTCCTGACTCTGTTTACTGGCCAGGTATAAACCAGGATATTGACAGGATGGTCAGTTATCAATTTTTGCTAGACATGGAATTTCTCAAGTCGTTGTGAGTGACAACAGTCCTTGTTGTAGCTGCAAAGTGTTGCAACAATTCGCATTCACATATGATTTCCAACACGTCACATCAAGTCCAAAAAAGGTGTACATATTGACAAGCAATTGTTGAAGAAAGCAATGGACAGCCAACCTGATCCATGTCTCGCACTATTGAGTTGTCAATATTGTCACATGGTAGATCGTCAGCAGATATACTCATTAATAGAATGTTGCGTACCACACTTCCACACTTGTAAAAGACGGAGGAGAATGCAATGGTACTGCAGGAAATGCAACCCATTAGAGCAAAACAAAAGCAGTTACACGATAGAGTGTCTAGAACTTTACCATCCCAGCCAACCCGGCCAGTGTCAGGCTCAGCAGCCCACGGTCGCGCCTCTATGTGTCTGACCTTCGCTCTCTCCCTCATCAGCCATGATGCAGGTCTCATGAGTTTTAAAAGCAAAATTTAATTGTGTTATCGGGAACTCGGCCTATCGGAGATGGAGAAACGGGGAGGCCCTGGAGAATCCCGGGTCAGGCCTGCTAATGATATGCAAACGGTGTTTACTGTACACGCGTTCCAGACTGCATGGACGCTGCTGTCGAGGTGACGGAGAACAGCGATTTGGCATCAAATTGGCACCCGCCGCGATTGGAACCTATTCTCCGCCCAATCGCGTTTTGCGATTTTGGTGTCAGCCCCTGATCTTTGGAAACAATCTAGTGAACGTTCTCTGAAGTTCCTCGAAGGCAACTACATCCCTCCTTAAATAAGGGGACCAAAATTGTACACAATACTCCAGATGCGGTCTCATCAATGCCTCGTACAGTAGCAGCAACACTTCCCCACTTCTATACTCTATTCCTTTAGCTATGAAGTCCAAATTTCCATTTGCTGTAAAAAAAAAAGGTAATAAGGCGTGCAATGGAATATCCCATTATCAGCAAATCAGGAGACCAACCCTTGTTCAATGAAGAATGTAAACGAGCATGTCAGGAGCAGCACCAATCATTCCTAAAAATGAGGAAAACTGGTAAAACCACAACATAGAATTGCAGACGTGGTAAACAATGGAAGGTGATGCTCAATTTACCGTTAATTATTACTGACATTCAAGGGATTGGGCGATGTAATAGATAAGGGCACTGGGGTTGATTTTCTTGTGGTTCCCATTCAGGGGATGGTGATTCATTCATTATGATCATTCATTAATGTCTCATAAGCTACCCGAAAGAGGACTGTAATTGTGGCAAATACTGGTCTTCAGAGAAACAGGAGTAGATAAAAATGAGTGCATAGTAAACTGTCCTTGCAAGACCAACCGAGATGTAAAAACAGCAGCCAGAAGGTATCTAGGTGCAAACATCTGTGGAGAAAATGGAAAAGGGAGGTCTTTCCTTATAGGCTTCATTTGCCTTGTTGCTGCTCTCCTCAAATCTTCTGATCTGAGGGGATTTAGACGGAAAGTCAATGTTTGAGGGGATTGAAACGGAAGGTCCTTGAACAACTAATTCTCCCTCAAAAGTGGTTCTGTTTCACCTGCACCTTTGCAGGTACAACAATTCCACCCATTCCCTTGAGAAGAGACCCATAAACCATAAGGCAGTATAAAAGTGCAGCAACATGGGGCTGGATTTAATCGTTAAGGGGGGTCTCGCTTGCTGGCTGAAGAGCTTGAGGGATGCCTTACTCCACCTCTTTAGGGAAGGCCTGCCGAATAAAGTGCTATTCAGGCATTTAACTGGACAATGGCAGACCTGTTCCAGGATCAAGAACTCTGAGGGCAGAAAACCCGCCTGCTGCAGAGGCAGTGGCTGCTGCTCGAACAACATACACCTGAGATCTAGAATTATTGCTGGATCCCAGTTCACAAGTGAGTGATGATTGGAAGGGAGTCACAGGGGAAAGGGGTGAGGAGTATTTTGGGGGATGTTTGAGGGGTAGGAGTGCAAGTAGCAAGAGCAGGGTTTATCACTTAGTGGGCCCTTCCCCACTTCCCAATGCAAGGTCCCTCAATCAATCACTCCATGCTTTTGAGTAAGGGACTCCCCTCCTCCCCCAGGAGACCATAAGCACCCCTGCACAGGTGTGTGAATAATTTTCATATCTTGGGAGCCTCCTATTCACAAAGACTGATATAGATGACAAAATGCATCATCAATCCAAAATGGCAGCTCAGTCTTTAGCCAACTGAGGAAAAGACTGTTTGAGGATCAGGATCTCAAAGCTGAGACTAAGGTCATCTTTACCAGGCAGCAGTGATTCTCCCTCAATGCTTTGGAGACTTGCACAACCAAAAGTGGATGCTTCAAGGCACTGGAGAATTACCACCAGCAGGGACTTCGCAAAATGATCCATATCCAGTTTTAAGAAAGGCAGTCCAACAGCAGCGTCCTCTCCCAAGTAAAGTTTCCCAGATCAGAGGTGCTAATTACTGAAAACCAGCTCCGCTATTTGGGACAAATCTGTATGCCTGGCACCATAATCTCAAATTAATTGCTTCATTTGGAACGCAGCCATGGCATGGGCTACTCAGGAGGACAGTGGAAATGCTTGAGGGATGTCATACAAGGATCCCGGAAGAGTCAGGCAGACCCTCCGACTCATGGGAGCCCCTGGCTTCTGACTGACCAAAATGGTGAAGGCTCAATCAGGAAGGTACTGAACACATAGAGAGACTTCACAGAGAGTCTGTAGGGGAAAAATTGAAACCAGCCATCTCAGAACTCATCGAATTAGAGTGGGAAATAAGTCACCTTTGAGCCCGAGGTGCTGCCTAAGGAGAACCAGTGGGACCTCAGTTGATGTTGGTCTTCTTTCCATGGACTTAATCAGGGTGGAGGCAGGAGGAAGACGGAATTCTCACCCTTCTACCTGATTAACTGCCCCCACCATCAAACGTACCACAAGTGAGACAGAGAAAATCAGCATTCAGGTCTGTCAAGTGACACCCACGATTTATTTTAGGTTGAAAATGTGACCTATGTTATGTACAGTATGCTTTTCTGGGAGAAATCATAACTGAATATGTTAAATGTATTAATAATCTAGTTCAGATTTTCTGATCATATATACCAATCTGTATACTTAGTCCGTACTCTATTGGATCATGGAGGATGGGGAAGTTAGGGGAATGTTGTACCCAAAATGAATAAATGATTTATGTGAGACATCTTTACTCCCATAATGATTCCCATAATTATAACTATCTTTATTTGGAGTAAAATTATTTTGCCACACTGATGTTAACTATAGTTAAGTTTTTAGTTACAGATGTGCTTACAATCGATTAATATAGGTATTAGTATTATTATCAAAGTATTTCCATTTTGAAAGAAATTGGTTAGTTACATTTGCTTGTGGTTTGTTTGTGGACAACTGAGCAAAATGGCATTTACACAAGTTTAAAAAATTGCAACAATCTTATTTTTACCCATGCAACAGAATGACACACTTCCATTTTTCAACTCATTAAGAGAACTGGAATTTACTCTAAAATTCTGTACGTGTTATTGGTTTGGGCATGAAATGCTTAACATTTTTTGCAGGGCAGTTTTGTCCTCTACAGGTTCTAGTTATTCTGAAGCTATTTCTGAATTTCAATCTTTCCAGTATTTCTGGCAATTAGTTTTTCACTGTTCTGAAGCTCTAATCAAATTTCATTAATTGCGGCACTGTGGCGATGCTTTATTATGTAAGAAAATTGAATGTAGCAGTGCAAACTGCCAATGCTCCTGCTATTTCAAAATAGTCACCTCAGTTCAGTCAAAATAAATAGTTAATCTCAGGACTGCAATTTTCTGATGAGGCACACAATGAGCATTACATTATGATCCTGAACTGAAATTGACAGAGTACTTGCTCAAAAGATCATCACACTGGAACTGCTTCCTCTAACAAAACTTGAACCTGCTGCTGCCTCTCGTCAAACTGTCAGTCACAAGAGCTTATTAAGTTGGCTCTTAATATTGCAAATTTTGTCACTGAGGACAATATTTCATCATAAAATGTTCCACCAGTGTCTTGACGCTGTGAATGTGCCTCCATAAAAAAAATGTAGGCTTTACAGTTCAACAAACCAAACTTCAGTAACTGTGATGTATTCGGATTTTAGAATCCTTAGCCATTTTTCCTTAATGAGAAAAAAATATTTCAGGTGAAACAAGAAATCTACTTTGCGGTAATAGAATCCACTTTTGCTACAGAAATACTCCTCCGTACATTATATCCTTATGAAATGAAGCTTGCTTTTTGGAGAGAATGTGCATTATTTATTCTGCAAACTTCATCACGGACGATTTTTAAAAAGCGTAACGCTACAAATTATGTGTGCTTCTATTTGCTTCTACATCAGCTGCTGAAATATATTTTAATCCAATTAAATAGCTGTGCTTCTGCCATTCAAACATCAAAAGCAAATCTGGCATATATTACTTGGCATTATACTTAATACACTTTGTGCACAAACTGCCTCTGTATAGATAACCAAAGGACATACTCAAAGTAATCATTTCTAATTGACCATCTATAGTGGAGAGAACACAAAAACTCCAAAGTGTAACCATGCAGAATCTGATGGTCGAAATGCTTTGTCGGCATAGAGGCACCACATTCTGGTTGGTCTGTTTTACCTGTATCATGTCAGACAAAGTGTCTCAGGTGCCAGGACATGCCTTTGATGTCTGCATGTCTCCTGTCAGTAGGAGTTGGGAATAAGACAGGGATGGCATGACCACTGGGCCCAACTAGCTGCAAGGGTCAGCTTTCAAGGACAATCAGTGTGGTAGCGATGTGGCAGTGATGAGTTGTCAAGTGAGTTTGCTGTAAATGTCCTGTCATTTTAGATGAAGGAGACATTAGATGGCCCAGGTCTGACTGGATTATAGTCAAACTGAAGAAATGTATTTCTGGGACTGAAAACCTTTCTAAACTTCAGTTCAAAGCTGTCCTTTAGCAAAAAAACATTGTTCTATAGAAACGTATTTATTGTTAACTCAAAATGTATGTGACATCAACGAACGTTGGCATTTTCCTCATTGCACTTTTTAGTCTGCATTTAATATTTATCAGCTTTGTGAAGTTATGCAAACCTCAGTAATAATGGTGTCAAATCAATATGTCAAATTCTTATATGTCAAATCAATTTTGTAAACAAAAAGTTGAGCTTAAGGGAGAAACTAAAACGGAACCTGAAGCCTACCGAGGAATAACCATTTCTTAATGAACGATAGATAGGTGGGTGACAGAAGACTCTGAGAAATAAAGGGGAACTGGTTCAAAAAATATGAATTATATAGCAATGAAAAGATCAGAAAAAAAGATGAAAAGGAGAGAGGAACAATTAGACTGATAAATCTGGGCTGATATTTCAGTACAGTACTGAGGGAACACTGCACTGTGGGAGCTACCTTCTTTAAGATGCAAAATGACACCGATCTGCCCAACAGACATAAGTGTTACAAAGCAACTCTTCAAAGAAGAGTGGAGACTTCTGGCCAATATCCATCCCTAAAACATCATAATTTAAAACAGATGGGGCTGAATCTTCCGAGGAGTGGCAATTACTGTTGGATTTACATTCGTTGATATTGTTTTACGAAGATGGAGCTCCCCATTTCTGGCCCAGCCTCTTGAACCAGGCCTCTTCAAAAATGAAGATTGTATCTGTTCTGGGAGTGCAGGATCATCGGGAACACCAAGCCACACCCAGTTTTTATCGCACGAGCAGCTGTATTTTGATTAGTCTTCCTTCACAAACGTACTGAAGAGCTCTGGAACATTTACATAGCTTTTCTGTGTGTTGGTAACTAAATGTGAGTGAGGGAGGTACATTGGGTGGCAGCTGGGTAGAGTGGCAGGGTGGGTAGGGTGCCAGCTGGAAGGGTGGCAGAGTGGATAGGATGGTGATGTTGGGTTCGGTCAGATTGGAGGGGAGTTGGAGGGTCACAGGGGGTGTGGAGGTGGGGAGCATTTGGAGTCAGAGGAGAGCTGGAGGGGCGGTGAATGGCATAATTATCCAGGAATTAGACATTTTGTTTCTTGTTTAATATTTCTTGAGTGACTATCCAGGTAACTGAGTTAGAAACCTCCAAAGTCTCTGAACTTACCTCAGAAGTGAAGACTTTTGTGGATAGTTCTGGAAAGGACTTGCCGATCAGAAGATGACACTTCCTGGGCAATTCCCATGGAATCCCTGTGTTTGGTATTCCGAGGGTCCTCTAATGCATCTTCCGGGCTGCACGTGGAAGACTGGAAAATCAGTGCCATTGTTTGGTCATTTATTTCAGCGTAGATTATGAGATCTCATTGTGCTCAAATTGGCTGCCAGATTTTCTTCTATTATAACAATAACTATGGGCGCAATTCAACATCCTCGTTGTGCCCGACTTGGTGTTGGGATGAGGCCATTGAATCTTGCAAGAGGCCTCTGGTAAGATTTGCGATGCTCAAAACGTCTCTTGAGAGCCAACAGAATCTCAAGAGATGTCATAATCTGGATCTGGCTCTCACTGGGCGTGACCCAGATCAGCATATTTAAATGTGCTGTGTGGCTCACTTAAATATACATTCCCCAGATTCATCCAAGGCTGCACCTGGGAGACCTTGCCAGGGCGCCGTTTAATATTGGTCCACACAAAAGTGTGTGTGTGTGGGGGGAGGGGGGTTTCTCCCAGGCTATTGGAGACTCCCCCGGGAGGTTGGTGACAGGACAGGGTGGCATCCTGGCTCTCCTTCTGGCACCTGGGCACCTTGGCACTACCAGCCTGGCACCTTAGCAGTGCTACCTTTCCAAAATGGCGTCCCAATCTGCAAGGAGCCTTTCAAGCTCGCCAGCAATAAACCCCTCTAATTACGGCCTTGGCAAAGAGAATCTCCCCAAGCCAAAGAAAATCAACCAAGTGCCGTTGAATAGCGAGATGTTTAAACACCCCGCTAAATGCGCCTGAAACTGGAGATAGAAATGTTTTCAGGTGATTCGCGACCCTAATTTCAACAAGTTCTTCATTGCGTTATTCTGAGGTTGTGAAGTTTGCTGTATAAATTCAAGTAATTTGCCTTAGAAATGAAGCAAAAGGATGAAAATAAAAGATACCACATGCGGAAGTATAAAGTCAGATTGGATTCAGTCAAACTGAAGTATTTGATTACCTTAAAAAAGATGGATGTACTCCACCTATTACTACTCCTTCCATAATCATTGGAAATCACTCATACACACTCACTCTGATAACTGTAGGGACTGTATACAACACATTCAGACCAATGAGCGTCCAACAGTGCCAGAATACATGGTAACAGATTTAAAAATAGACCAACTAGGGTAAAATCATTTATTGGTCTGATAATTTTTTTAAATGTAAATGAGGAGAGCCAACAATTTTTCCAGTTTCACCAGAAATGGAATGTCCTTGCTCAACCACTGGGGGGAAGATTTTCTCTCTGTATCAGCTGCTCGCGAGAACACATTTATGGTTTTGCTATAGTGAGGGAATGACAGCCCCCTCCCCGCCGTGAATATGAAAAAATCAAATATAATCTGACAAAAATGTTGGAATATAATGTCCCATGAACTGTAAAGTCTTAAATTCAGCTCTGGTGCGATGGAAGCCGAACACTTCAAGAAATATTGGATGGAGTACTTCGTACCACTTCCGATATGGCCTACTTGCCTCGTGCTGACTGTAAGACTACAATGTGTGTGCTTTATGTGCAGTAGAAAAGTGCAAAGTTGTAATAACTGCCACACACTGATCTGGACCCGCAAACTGCAATTTTGGACCTCGTGTCCTGTTAATGCCCTCTCTTAATCAGCATTAGCTGAATATGTGTTACCCCACAAGCCCTATATAAAAGTATTAACATGGGTCTTCCAGGTGAGGTGCTTTTGACTCTCCTTTGCTAGACTTAGACAGGCTAAAGGAGTTGAAAGGCGTTTCAGGAGAAGGCCTGCTTTCAATAATGGGCTGTAGTCAATGTGCCTCTTAAGCTGCAGCTTGACTTGGAGGTGGAGCAGAGACGGCAGAGAGAGGAGGATGTGCACAGAGTGAGGAGGAGAGCTCTCAATAGAAGGCCGTACTGAAGTTGGATTTTCAGGGATCACTTCTCAAACCCCCACCTCAGCCAAGAACAGTATTTGAAGCACCAACGTTTCATCAAGGAGGTGGAGACTGGACTGTGCCGACTCCTAAATCAGGACCTGCAACTGTACAACAGGACAATATGCCTGCGAGGTTAATGGGGCACTCAATTTTATGCCAGTGGATCTTTGTGGAGAAAGCCGTCGATATTTCAAACGTTTCACATCGCTGCATCAAGAAGATGAAGAGACCCCGTCCAGAAGGAGAGGGACTTGCAGGAGTACTGAACACAAGACTTGCAAGTCTAGTGGGATTCCCAGTGATGCAGAATATCATCTATTGAATGCATGTGGCTCTGCAGGACCTACATTTTAATGGGCAGATATGCTGCAACTGCAAGGGCTACCATTCGACTAGTGTGGAGATTGTGTGGCCATTGCCCAGAAGGTTCTGGAAGTAAAATGCCATGGCACTTTAACCTTGAGCAGTCAGTTGTAGCACCATTTTTAGCTATCACAAAGAACAAAGGCTGACTGCTTAGTGACAAGGGCTACCTACTCCTCATCTGGCTCATGACTCCCTGTCAGTGATGCACGGACAATGTGCCTTCAGTAAGACCCATACTGCCAATAGAAACATGTGGAGGAAACCATCTGCACCCTGAAACAGTATTTCCACTGCCTGGACAGCTCAGAGGGAGCCCTGCAGTGCATACCTGCACATGTCATCACGATTGTGGCCATCTGCCACATCATTCACAACCTCAATCTCATGAAGGGTGATGCTCTTACCAGAAGGCCTTGAGAGAGCACCTTGGGAAGAGGTAAGAGAGCAGGAGGAATAAGTGGATGAGAAAGAGTAGAAGCAGGATGAGGTAGGAAGGGAAGAGATACTGGGGCCCCTTCACTCTGGATGGGCTATCTAGGAGTAGTTACTCAAACTTCCATTCCCCTGAAATCTCATCCCCACTTTGTCCTTGCTCCGCAATTCCCATACTTCAGCCCCTTTACTTACAGCATCCTCTTGGTCAAAATCCTGAACTAAAAACCAATGGCAATAAAACATTTCTGTGCTTCAGAAGATTGCACGGTTCCTTGGAGCATTAACCTACTGTTCCCATTCAGGATGACAGCATTCATCCCCTTACCATTGCTACTCTGCCAAAAGGCCTTTGCAGGACAACCTGGGTCTTGTGGACCCAGCTGAGATTGCAACACCTTGACATGGGTGGTAGCAGTTTGGCAACGGCAGGAATACTGGCAGCGTGGCAATGGTGGGAGGATGAATGCTGTCATCCTGAACGAGGACAGCAGGTTTTCTGCCCCAAGGAGTCACGGTTACTGCCCGAGGGTGACATCTCAGCAATATGAGTTATCTTCCGGAGCACACTTGATCCAACAAATCAGTGCTTCCACCAACTCTGTGGCTGCCTTATCTCAGCACATTATCTAAAATTTGGATGGTGATGGTGGATGGGAGGTTCAGTGTCAAATCAGATGTTAGATGTTGACTGATGCCATGATCAGCCCTTCCTGTACACTCCTGGTACATATGCAGATGCCCATGCCATTGCCCTCCACAACATGGCAATTGGCTCAGGCCACACCAATGGTTGGGAGTGAGGCTAGCACCTTTCTTTTACCTTGACTGGCTGCTATAACAGTGGAATCACAAACTTTACTGAGCATGATTTTGCAGCTTACATCTCTTGTTGTTTAGCAAATTCTATTCTGCTATGCCAGAGAAATATTTTGGATCACTCCCCCAGTGCAAACTGTGGGACCAGAAAATCCAAATGTACAAAAATTACAAACAGGAAAAGACCCAGCCTGTCCCATGAATTTTCAATACCAGTGTGTATTCCCCATTTACACAATGTCCTGTCATCTTTTTGGGAGAGGCAAAACAGCAGTTAAATAAGAAGCAGACCAATTAGGGGGGAAAAAAACTGTGAAAAGAGTTAACCAAGCTGCATTTTTAACATCTCAAGCTCCATTACCAATGAAAATGAGTAAAATGAAGCTCTGTGCCTAAAATCCAGTTTTGGTTTAAAAAATACAACACAGCATATAATTGTCTAGGAGTCATCAATGCCTGTGTTTGATTCAAGGATGACTTCTACTCAGCGTAACAAGTTTCGGCTATGGGTCTCCATGTGACTGAATTGGTTGATTCTCCACTCACAGATCTTTGGATCCATGGGGCAGATATTCCCCACAATGCAGTGGGATCTGGAGTACAGGAATACAGTGCAATTCAGTGTCATCATTAAACGTGATGCCGTTTGATGGATAAGTTGTCGCTATTTTGAAGATCGGTAGGAAACTCCTTCCACTTGTTATACTGTGAGTGCCATTGTTCAATATGCAAGTTAAATTTCATTTTGGTTTGTTTGAAATTCCTCTCAGAACCATGGAATGATCGAGCAAGTAAGGTGCCCATTTGGCCCATGATGCCCATGCTGCCTTGTTGGTAGAGCTAGCCAAATGATCCTTCGCTTCTGATCTTGCCCCATAACCCTTCAAGTATTGATTGAATTAAGTTTTGACTGTATTGAACATAAGTACACAAGAAATAGGAGCAGGAATAGACCATGTTGTGATATGATGGCATGCAACTTTAAGTGAGCACATCTTATACTACTTTCACCTCAATAGGATCTGATATCCCAATGACTTGTAGGCTGTTTGTAATGAGCAGTAGTGAAGAAGTCAGATGCATGCCTCACAGCATCCTCAAGGGAGAAGGAGGCGATGGTGTAGTGGTATTGTCCCTGGACTAATAATCCAGAGACCCAGAGTAATCCTCTGGGGACCCAGATTTGAATCTCACCATGGTAGCTGGGGCATTTGAATTCAATATAAATCTAGAATGAAAAGTCTAAGATAACCATGAAATCATTGTCCAACTGTTGTAAAAACCCATCTCATCCAATCGAGGCTCTCAGGTTGAGATTTCTGCATTCTGCGATGGTCTTCACTTTAGATTCATTTAGGTCTTTGCAGTTTCAGAAACATAGCAGAAAACACGAGAGAGCGAGAGCAGGTCCTTTTCTCTGTGTATCCAGGATTCAAACCCCTTTCCTTCGGTCTCTGGAAATCATTCCACTCAGGCAGGCTCCAATCACCACCTGTTACCGGGCAGAATACGGCCTTTGGGCCAATTCATTGGCCACCAGCCAACCAATCGAACCGTGTCCCCCCCCAACCCCTTGGGTGCCACAGAGTCTGGGTTTTGCGTCCAAAGATAGCAGAGTTCTCTTTTGTAACTTTTGAATTCCTCATCTACCCTGCTCGACTTAAAGATACATGCACATTGAGCATCCATGATTCAAAATGATAATAGAAAAAATATATCAAAGAGGAAATAAGGGAATGACCAGGAAGGACCCTTACAATTTATTTTGGACCTCTAGATCTCCAAACTAGATAAACAAGCCATTCAAAATAAAATTGCAATTGGTAATGAAGGCTGAACTTGTCAGGTCTCTCGAATGACCATCTGAAAAATCCAGATGAAACATGGTCAACGCTCAAAGATAAATTATGAGTGAAGTTCAATTTCCAAATTGATGATTTTTAAGCAACAACTGACAAAGACCTTTGACCAATTTGTAAGTAGACCCAGAGACAAGGGGCGTGACTTCACAGTGGCAGAATTAACTGACAAAATAACCAAGCTGATTATGGCATCTACCCCAAGCAAAGCATTCCAATAAGGCACCTTAGACCAACTCAAAGGTTCCATAATGGAAGCACTATAACAAACAGATGCAAATATGAAGCCATCCTAATGGGTAGATAGAATCTACAGGCTGTATTTAATTCATTCACCCCTGGCAGGGTAGCCAATGCAGGCAAGCCCAGGAAACAATGTGGGCAAAGCGGCATCATACACGCACCCTGCAATTGTCCAGCTTTTAATGTTGGATACAATACATGTGCGGTCAGAATTGCAAATGCAGAAAGCAAAGGCCAAAACAAACGGTTCAGCATCATGAGAAGCCACAAATAGAGGCCAGACAGATACAATATTCCAAACACCCAAGAGCGTGTGTACTAACCATCGTCAAGACAAGATCCGCAAAATGGCAAGCTAAGCTACACAGTCGGATGATGAGGATGACCAGACCACAGAATCGTAGCATTGTTATGGCACAGGAGGAGTACATTTGACCTACTTTGTCTTCACCAGCCCTCCGAATGAGCAACTCACTGAATACCATTCCCCCACCTTCTCCCTGTAATCCTGCACATTCATCCGACTTAGATAATAGTACATTCCCTCTCGAACTCTTCAATTGAACCTTCCTTCACCACACTCTCAGGCAGTTACACATTGCATGACTTACTGCTGGAAAATGTTTTTCCTCGTGTCACATTTTTTGCTTCTTTTGCTAATAATTTTAAATCTACGCCCTCTCACTCTCAATCCTTTCACAAATGGGAACAGTTGCTCCTTGCCCAGGTCCCTCATGATTTTGAATACCTCTATCAAATCCCTTCTCATCCTTCTTTTCTCTAAGGAACTGACTTGACATCTACAATCGATCTCTATAACTGAAGAATTTTATCACTGGAACCATTCTCGTGAATCTATTCTGTACTCTTTCTCACGCCTTCCTAAAGTGCAGCATTCGGAACTGGACACAATATTGCAACTGAGATCAAAACTAGTAACTTGTAGAAGTTCAACATAACTGCTAACATAAATGGAAATACTGCTGATGCTGGAAATCTGAAATAAAACAGGAAATGGTTGAAAACCTCAGCAGGTCTAGCAGCATCCGTGGAGAGAAATCCCACATGGCTCTGAGAGTCATAAGGACTCGGAACGTTAACTCGCTGAGTTTTTCCAACATTCTCTGTTTTATTTTAACATAACCTCCTTGCTCTTGTACTCTATGCCCCTATTAGTAAAGTCCAGATATGGCATGCTTTACTAACCACACTCTCAACCTGTCCTGACATCTAAAATGATGTGTGCACATACACAACCGGGTTAGCCCTCTGCTCCTGATCTTGGGTCACCCAAAGGGATTAGGGAGGGAGGAGGACCTCCTTGTAAGCCTGCCCCTGGGCCTGGCCAAGGTGGCCATCAACAGGTCCAAGTAGCGGATGATCAAAGGTGGTTGTCCAACCTGACTGTTTACCCCATTGCCATGGCTATGTTAACAGTGGGGTGGCCCTCGAGAGGAAGCATGCGGTGTTTGCCGGTATGCTGCAGGCATTCTATGACTAGTGGGGCATTGCGGGGGCTGGGGTGCATCCTCACTCCTAGAAATGATATTTTTGTTTATTTAGTTAAGTTCCCTTTGCTTTTTGGATGTTAGTTACAGTGCCCCACCAGGGGGACGTCACCCCTCTCATTTGTGTTTCATTTATTGATTGTTGCTTAATTAAATAAGTATGCACCCAGGTCCTTCTGGCACTGTACCCTATTTTAAGTGGTACCCTCTGTCTCTCCATGTTCTTCCTACCAAAATTAATCTCTTCACGTTTTTCTTCATTGAATGTCCTGTGCCACCTGTCTGCCCATTCAGCCAAATTGCCTATTACCTTTGAAGTTCTTCATATCCTCCTCACAGTTCACAATGCTTCCAAGTTTTGTATCATCTGCAAACTTTACAATTCTACCCTGTACATCAAAGTTTAGGTCATGAAAGGTTTAGATCAGTGGGCTAGACAGCTGATTTGTGATGCAAAATAAGGCCAGCAGCGTGGATTCAATTCCCGTACTGGCTGAGAATTCTGAATTCTCCCTCTGTGCACCTGAACAAGCGCTGGAATGCGGCGATTAGGGGCTTTTCAAAGTAACATCATTGCAGTGTTAATGTATGCCTACGTGTGGCAATAAAAAGATTATTCTTATTAATATATACCAGGAAAAGCAAGGGTCTTGGGAACTCCACTACAAACATTCCTCCAGCATCAAAAATATGCATTAACCACTATTCTTTGATTGCTGTT
Source organism: Scyliorhinus canicula (assembly GCF_902713615.1). NCBI lineage: Eukaryota > Metazoa > Chordata > Chondrichthyes > Carcharhiniformes > Scyliorhinidae > Scyliorhinus > Scyliorhinus canicula. The sequence continues at coordinate 40,715,225 of NC_052154.1, forward strand.
TCTCAGCCAATTCTGCATCCATATTGGTACTGTCTCTTTATTCCATGAGCTATAGCTCAGGAAATCTGTGTGTCACTGTATAAAATGTCTTTTGGAAAGTCCATATACACCCCATCAACTCTGATGTGGAGATGCTGGCGTTGGACTGGGGTGGGCATAGTAAGAAGTCTTACAACACCAGGTTAAAGTCACAAGGTTTGTGTATCGAATCACTAGCTTTCAGAACTCATCTCTCCTGATGAAGGAGCTGCGCTCCTGAGATACCCTCAATCACGACACAGGAGAGAAGATAGATGATTCAAAGGCTTTAATCATCTGAGAACTGTACAGCAGCAGAGAAGTGTGCTCATCACATGTTGCCGGAGTGAGCCTTATCTTATATACCGTTTCCTGAGGGCGGAGCGAGAGGCGGAGTCCACCAGAGTTCCAAGCCCGGTCTTAAAGGGCCAATGCATTAAAGGTAAGGTACCATTATATCAGCTACTGATAACATTCATCACATTCACCCCCTGTTTAAAAAAAACACATAGTCCGTCGGGGGTGAAGTGGAGTTACAAGTTCAGTCTTGCGGGTGGTTTAACCGTCCGTGCTGTCTTTCTCTGCTCCGGTGGTGGTGCCGTGGATACGGTCGGTAATGATGGTGGTATATCCGGGAGTGTCGTGGCCGTTGATTCGCACCCGCATCATCGAGTTACGCAGGTGTTTCGGCCGCGATTGATCGAGCGTGATCACTGCTAGTTGCGGGTAGTCAGAGTCCTCGGTTAAGTCGGACTCACAAAATGGCCGCCTGGAGTCACAAAATGGCCGCCGCCGTCGGTCGCATGTGTCGGGGTTCGAAGATGGCCGCCACCAAGATGGCCGCTCCCATGACTCGCACGAGGTCGATGACGTGTCGGAAGTGGGCGTGTCCGGCCACCGCGCGGCCACGTTGCGGGGCCTGTGAGACCGGAAGCTTGGTTTCTGGACCTGGTGAGGGTTTCATTTGTGGCCTTTGGGCCCAGCCAGGCAGACTTTAGTGAAGTGCCCTTCCTTCCCGCAGTCGTTGCAGATCGCGGAGCGGGCCGGGCAACGTTGCTGTGGGTGCTGACCTTGCCCACAGAAATAGCATGGGGAAACCCCGGAGTGAGCGGATCGCCGCGCGGCGCAGGCCTGTAGCGTGGCCGGGTCTGGAGTGGATCGAGAGGGGTTTGCAAGGTCCGTGGAGTATGTCCGGAGGTTACGGTGGGCCGTTTCTAGGGAAGAGGCGAGCATTACCGTGCCTTGCAGATCCTTTGCCCCGTCTTCTAGGAGCCGCTGCCGGTTCATATGCAAGTTCATGTGGGTTTCTGCCGTCACTGCTTTATGGTTGCAGTTCCTCACGAGCACAGTGAGTCTCTCCACGTACTCGTCCAGATTTTCCCCGGAATGCTGGCTGCAGGTTGAGAGCAAATGTCTGGCGTGTACCTCATTAATCGGCTTCACGAAGCGTTTCGTGAGTATCTCGACCGCAGCTTCGTAATTTGCTGCATTCTCGATCACGGAGGAGAGTCGGTGGCCCACCCGGCCATGTAGTAAATGCAGCTTGCGAGCGCCGTCGACATCAGTCGCTGAGGAGTCAATATAGCCCTCAAAACACCGCAGCCAATATTAAAAAATTTCCGGGGCTTCCGGAGACCGAGCGTCCAGGTTGAGTTTCTCCGGCTTTAGAGCGCTGTCCATCTTGATGTGTCAGATGATTAAATTGAGATACCCTCAATCACGACACAGGAGAGAAGATAGATGATTCAAAGGCTTTAATCACCTGAGAACTGTACAGCAGCCGAGAAGTGTGCTCATCACATGTTGCCTGAGTGAGCCTTATCTTATATAGCCAGAGACGGAGTCCCCCAGGGTTCCAAGCCCGGTCTTAAAGGGCCAGTGCATTAAAGGTAAGATACCATTATATCAGCTACTGATAACATTCATCACAGCTCCGAAAGCTATTGATTAGAAACAAACCTGTTGGACTTTAACATGGTGTTGTAAGACTTCTTACTGTGCTCATCAACTCTCTGTTGCCTCTTCAAAGCATTCCCGAAAGCTAGTTAAACATTATTTTTCTGTAAGAAATCCACACTGGCTTTCCTCCATTAACCCACATTTGCCCATGTGACTATTAATTTTGCCCCATATGATTATTTCTAGAAGTTTTCCTAGCACTAATGTTAAACTAACAGGCCTATAGTTGCGGGACTTATCTTTACATTCTTTTTGAATAAAAGTAAAATGTTTGTAATTCTGCTGTCCTCCAGGCCAACCCCAAGTCTTACCAAGAATTAAAACATTATGACCAGTGGCACTGCAATATCCATTCTCACATTCCTCAGTATCCTTGGATGTGTCTCATCTGGTATCAGTGCCTTGTCGACTTGAAATACAGACAACATATTCAATATCTCCTCCTTTTTAATTTTAAACTCTTCTGGTGTCTGAGTTACCTTCACTTTCACCTTGGCCTGGATAGCATTGTCTTGCTTATCAAAGAGAGATACAATGTGTTCAAATAAAACCTCAATTATGCCCTTTGCCTCCATGTGCAAATTTCCTATTTAATTCCTAATTGGTCCTTCTCTTCCTCTTAACCCCTTTTTACTATTTATATGCCTATAGATTCCCTTTCGTGCTAACTGCCAGGCTCTTTTCATACTCCCTCTTTACTTCCCTTATTTGCTTCTTTACCTCCCCTCTGAACCTTTTATATTCAGCTTGTTTTTCAATTGCATTTTCTACCTGACACCTGTCATGAGCAAACCTTTGCTTCCTTTCCTTAATTTCTATCTCCTTAGTCATCCAGGGAGCTCTTTTACCCTACCTTTCTCTTTCGACTGTGCCTGAATTATCTCTTCTTTGATCAGCTATTGTTTTTCTGCCAACATTTTGCTCCAATTTATTCAGCCCAGATCTGTTCTTACCCCTTTGAAGTTTGCTTTCCTACAGTTCATTGTTCTTACTCTGGATTGTCTTTTGGCGTTTTACATAGTTAAACGCAACCTTATGATACAATGATCACTGTCCCCTAACTGTTCCCCCTCTGGCACTTGGAAGTGATATGGGCCAAGTAAATCCAGAACGCGTCTAGAAGTTCCTCCTTCCTCATTGGACTGGAAACTTGCTGTGAAGAAAGTTCTCCTGAACAGGAACCCTTGCCACTCTCTATCCTTTGCGCTACTACTATCCCAGTTTATATTCGGCTAATTAAAGTCCGCCATTACAACTACCCTATAATTTTTGCATTCTCTCTATAATTTCCTTGCAAAGCTGTTCCTCTCCCACTAGTTGGTGGCCGATACACTACATAAAACAATGTTATCACCTCTTTCTTGTTTATTAGCTCTGGACAAATAGATTCTGTCCTTGATCCCTCTGGGACATTTACTTTTCCAGCAATGCAATACTCTACTGAATCAGTACTATCACCCCACCTCCTTTTCTTCCTTTCCTATCTTTAGCGATATATTTTGAGGTATATTTAACACCCAGTCCTGCCCTTCTTTGAGCCAAGTCTCTTGTTATAGTCACAACATCATATTTGCATATGGCAACCTCCGCTTTCACCTCATCAATCTTATTTTCACACTCTGCATTCACATACATGCACAGTAATCCATATGCAGACTTTACTACTTACTCTGTTATTCTGACCACTCCTAATAACTTATGATAACCTACTCTAGTGCCATCTATCTCTCCCGGTACTCTGCACGTTAGTATTTCTATCTGATATTATTTCCTCATTCCCACATCCCTATCATATTATTTGAAGCCTTTCCCAACACCACTAGCAAAATATCACACAAGGAACACAGCACTAGTTCTGTTCAGGTGCATCTTGCAAAGTCCATCCAGGTCCTGTCTGCCTAAGAGCTGGTCCCAATGTCCCAAGGATCTAAAGTCCTCCCCCCTGCACCATGTTTTTAGATCCATATTCATCTGTCTTCTATTTCTGTGCAGACTTGCATGTGGTATTTGGAGTAATTGAGAAATTACAGGTGGGATTCTCCATCCTGGGATGCTCAGAATGAGTTCCGTGATGGGTCGGAGAATCGTGTATTGAGGGAAAATCGGGATTGGCGCTGGGTGCTGATCCAAAAGTGATGTTCCGACCCCCCCCCCCCCCCCCCACCCCGCTAGTGGCGTGAATAAGGTCCACAATGCGCTCCAGCGTAAGTAAATGCAAATGGATCTTAATGATTCATTTGCATCTATTTAGTCAGCCGCGATTACTCAGTCACTGCGGCCGGGAATCATGTGGGCACAGATCACTTGTTGTTTCTACCAGAGTGGCCCTGAGGTGCTGGACCTTGGGGTGGGCCACCACGAGTCCACCACACCAGGGCCATGCTGGAAGAGATCATCAAAACCCATCCAAGGGCCACCTCCCCCAACAATGCACTGCCCACCCATGCCTCCTCTACCAGACCCCCCCACATTCCTCCCCCACAGGGATCCCTGTAATTGGGGGGCAGGTTTGTTCTTCCCCGTACTGGGGCACCCAGGCAATGTGAAGGTGGGGGACTGCTGTGCTGGTGGAGAGTGGGGGGCGGGAAGGGGGGTCGTGGCTGATTTGCAGTGTGTGAGGGGTGGCTGGTTGTGAGACTTTGCTATCGGGCTGTCCGCTCAAGGTGGCAGCCAGATAGTGGGATTTTCTGGGAATCCCTCGTATTCCATGCCATACATAAATTTGCAATGTGTGGAGTACTGAAAATCATCCCACTTAACAACCACAAGGAGATCGTAAAACTGGTGCAATTCAGCTCCGGGGGAATAGTCTCCCAAATGGAGAATTCCGCCTTATTACTTTTGAGATTATGCTTACGGATTCTCTACCTAGCCCCCTAACGTCTGACCTCAGGACCACATCTCTCTTTTAGCCTATGTCATTGGTGCTAATTGAACCACGACTGCTGGCTGTTCACCTTTCACTATTCTGGGTACTCTGCAGCCACTCAGTGACGTCCTTGAACTTTGTGCCAGGGAGGCAACACACCATCCTGGATTCGTATCTGTAACTGCTGAAACACATGTCTTTTCCCCTAACTGTGTATCATCTATCACCATTCCTCTTCCAGATTTCTCTGTACCCCCCATCCTGTGCAGCTGATCCACCTGTGGTGCTATGGTTTTGGCTTTGGCTATACTCTCCAGATGAACCATCATTCTCATCAGTAATCAGAACTGAACACTGTTTGAAGAGTGGGATGCACTCAGGGAGTCCTATATTAACATGTATTAGCTCATATTTTTGAAAATGCCAAATTAATATTGTTCTAGATAACTGTCTCCAAAGATTCCTCACGGCCAATGTTAGACCGACAGCCCTGTCGCTATCAGGTTTTCCCCTCTCCCATTTCTTAACCAGGTGTGTATCATTTGCAATCCCCCAGTCAACAGTGTTACTTTCAAATCTAACTAAGGAGAATTGAAAGACTGTGGCCAGATTTCCACCCACCCTCACTTCTCTCAGTAACCTCAATTTTGTTGCAACTGGACTGGGTGACTTTTCTAATTTGAGGATGTCAATGTTTTAAGTACATCTTCTCTGCCTAATTTAATCCGATCCAACATTGGTACTGCTTCGCTCTTTACCTCTCAGTCACGCATCCTATCTTCTAGTGAAGACTTACGTTTCCAAAAAAAGACCTCCTTTTTGGTTTCTAATTTTTTTCCACCCGACTGAACTATGAACCCACCAGTAATTATTGTATTATTTTTTCTTCTTTCAATATTTCAACTGAGATGACTTGCAAGCTATCTGGTTCCAGGCTGATGAAGAAAACCTACTATCAAACCTTTTCCAATGCTACTCTTAGCTCAGCCTCTAGCAGATCCATGACAGTGGACACTTCTTCAGTATTTTTCTGAGGAAGACAACTAACTTCCTTTCACTTGTCCACAGAGCCAGAAACATGAACCTTGTGAGGAACTGTGGACTGCAAAGGACCATACACCAGCAGTCTGAGGCACAGCTTTTTAAATAAAACATCATCAGAAATATAGCATATTGTAGGAACTGAAGCAGAAGCATTCAAAAATAGCATCTTATACCACGTGTTCATTTTTAATCTGTGTTGTTTCATGCTCCTGCTTTAATGATTTTTCTTACCTAGTGCTGCTAATCAAATCCATTTATTTTCCAAGATAAACAATTACTGTGAAGAAAAAAATGAATTAATAAAATATGTTCGAAAAATTCTGGCAGGAATGGACAGCAAGATCAGAGTTAGAAGATTTTAATTACGTCACAGTTCACAAAATTCAAACATGCCAGCAATTGCTCTTAATAATTGTACATGTAATGGAAGCTAAACACACCTATATTAAAGAATTATCAAAATTAGTTGCTTTTAATTTTATTTTTTGTTGAAGTATTTTTTCCAATCCTCTCGTAGTGGGATAAAGGTATTCATCAAAAGGACTATTTGGTTCAGGCATATGTTTTTTTAATACAATACAATCCTACTTGTAATTTCTTTAAGCCAAAGGTGACTGACTAGTTCATGATAACTAAGATTAATATTTCAAATGATATGTAGATTCACAAATCTCGCCCATCCATTCAACAGTGGTAATGTGGCTGAATATGTGTAAATCATAGAATCATAGAATCCCAAGGGTGCAGAAGGAGGCTATTCGGCCCTTTGAGCCTGCACTGACCCTCTGAAAGAGCACCCCGCGTAGGTCCACCCCCACGCCATCCTTGCAACCCCACCCAACGTTCACATCCCTGGACACTAAAGGGCAGTTTGATCAGCGCCAATCCATCTAACCTGCACATCTTTGGACTGTGGGAGGAAACCGGAGCCTCTGGAGGAAACCCACCCAGACACGGGGAGAAAGTGCAAACAGTGAAAAGTATTTTTCTGCGGCCGAGGGAACGTACACAGTACGTGCATAGTAGACAAAAAAAGAATAATCGACAGAGTGCATTGACAAATGGTACATCGACAAACAGTGATTGGTTACAATGCGGAACAAAGGGCCAAACAAAGCAAATACATGAGCAGCATAGGGCGTCGTGAACAGTGTTCTCACAGGGAACAGATCAGTCCGAGGGAGAGCCATTGAGGAGCCTAGTAGCTGTGGGGAAGAAGCTGTTCCAATGTCTGGATGTGCGGGTCTTCAGACTTCTGTATCTTCTGCCTGGTGGAAGAATCTGGAAGAAGGCAATGCCTGGGTGGGAGGGGTCTCTGATAATGCTGTCTGCCTTCCAGAGGCAGAATCAACGTGGGGGTGGCAAGCTTGTGTGATGCATTGGGCGTTCACCACGCTCTGCAGTCTCTTGCGATCTTGGACCGAGCAGTTGCCATACCAAGCCGTGATGCAGCTGGATAGGATGCTTCTATGGCACATCTGTAGAAGTTTGTGAGAGTTGATGCAGACATTACAAATTTCTTTAGTTGCCATAGGGAGTAGAGATGCTGTTGGGCTTTCTTGACTGTTGCATCAACGTGAGTGGACCAGGACAGACTGTTGATGACCCCCAGGAACTTAAAGCTATCGACCATCTCCACTTCGGAGCCATTAATGCATGCTGGGGGGGGGGGGGGGGGGGGGGGGGTGGGGGGGGGGAGGGGGGGGATGCGGGGAGGGTCATGCTGTGCTTCCTGAAGTCGATGATCAGTTCCTTGGTATTTCTGCCATTTAGAGAGAGGTTATTTTCGGTAAACCATGCAACCAAGTGATTTATCTCCCTTCTGTAGTCTGGTTCGTCATTGTTTAAGATATGACCCACCACAGTCGTATTATCCGCAAAATTATAGATTGAGTTGGAGTTAAATCTTGCCACACAGTCATGTGTGTATAGGGAGTACAGTAGAGGACTGAGCACACATCCTTGCGGGGCCCCGGTGTTGAGGCCTATTGTGGAGGAGGTGTTGTTGCCGATCCTGACAGATTAGGGTCTGTTGGTAAGGAAGTCAAGGATCCAACTGCACAGGAAGGGGTCAAGTCCAAGATTACAGAGTTTTGTTACAAGTCTTGTCGGTATCATGGTGTTGAAGGCGGAGCTGTAGTCTCACATAGGTGTCCTTGTTGTCGAGGTGTTCGAGTGTTCATTGTAGAGCCAGGGAGATAGCACCTGCTGTGGATAGGCGAACTGCAATGGATCGAGACCGTCTGGGAAGCTGCCGTTGATCCGTCTCATAACTAGCCACTCAAAGCATTTCATGATAACAGATGTCAGGGCCACTGGTCGGTAGTCATTGAGGCAGGATACTTTGGTAGCGGTATTATAGTGGCAATGGTACTGGTATTATGGTGACAATCCAAGGAGTTGGAACTGGTTGTAAATACCATAAATGCCTCAAGTCAATTATAAGTCAATATTTTTACTTTCCTTTTTAATTTTAGACTTTAGATTAGAGGAAAATGTCTGACTTTCTTTGCTGTAATAATATTTAGCATCTGCAGAACATTGTAACAACTACAAAATGATGCCAGGAGTGTACTGTCTGGAAGATAATGATATGTGCTAGATACAGCGGATGTGGCTTTAGCCAAGATGTGTGTGCAGTTGACACCCTGCATGAAGCCTTCAATGTTAATCTGCTTTTCTGAGCAGGCAGGACAAATGCCTTTGTGAGGCAAACCGGGTCCTTCTTTAAATGTACAGATCTGGATTACAACATCAGACCTTGACTGCAATTTTACCTGTGGCCTGAGCTGTTGTGTCTTTACCACCAGATGAAGATAGTGTAGAGTGGTGTTTATTAATATTGGTGTTTACCATGACAGTACAATATTAAATATACAAGCATCCTTTGTCACAAGTGGGGCAGCACGGTAGCATGGTGGTTAGCACAATGCTTCACAGCTCCAGGGTCCCAGGTTCGATTCCCGGCTGGGTCACTGTCTGTGCGAAGTCTGCACATCCTCCCCGTGTGTGCGTGGGTTTCCTCCGGGTGCTCCGGTTTCCTCCCACAGTCCAAAGATGTGCGGGTTAGGTGGCTTGGCCATGCTAAATTGCCCGTAGTGTCCTAAAAAGTAAGGTTAAGAGTGGGGTTGTTGGGTTACGGGTATAGGGTGGATACGTGGGTTTGAGTAGGGTGATCATGGCTCGGCACAACATCGAGGGCCGAAGGGCCTGTTCTGTGCTGTACTGTTCTATGTTCTATGTTCTATGTTCTAAGTTGTTCAAAACTCTGAAAAGTATCCTAAAACTGTTGTAAGTTAGGACAGTGCTGGAGGCATGATAATCAGCAATCCTAGACTGGAGAGGAATAAAACATATGGCCTGGGTTTTTGCTCCACTTTGCTATTTGCAGGAGAGCTTGCTTTTTCTGGAAATATCACGCACAGATGGGATTTGGTCTCAGTTGTAATTCCTACTTTCAAGTCATACTCAAGTAGTTTGATACCACACAAACATGTGGAATGATAATTTGACACGGTATTGGAAGTTGGATAAGAAATTGGTCAGAAAATTAACAGGAGGTGGGAAAGAATGCTGAGCAGGAACTTTTAGGGATTGGTATTGAAATCTCTTCTTGTATCAAGAAACTTAATGTAAATTGGATAAATTTGTGGATTATTTTAGATTAAAATGTCCAATTATTTGAAAAGGCAGTGGAGGCGATACTAAATAGTTTGGACAAAAGATGTAGGTGAGACGAACAATGATGTGGACAAGTGTATTGTACTGCATGTAGAGAAAAGCATGGGAGACCTGCATATTCCATGAATGGTGTGAAATAGCTAGGGATGAAATCAAAAAAGATCTATGGATCTTAATCGACAGAACATTTAACGCCTTTGACCAATGCAGAGGAGTAATCAACAAAGCAAATAGAATGCTGAACGGTATAGACAATATAGTAGAACGCAAGTCAGAGGAAGTCATGCACAAACTAGCCAATGAGACACATAAGAGATAGTCAAATGCTGGGACAAGTTCAGGCAGTAGTCATGAAGTTGATCAATATTGTAAGAGATTAGGAGGAAAGTCTGCAGATGTATATAAGATAACATATGGTATTGAAAAGGTAAATATGAAATATTATTTCAAACTAAAAATGACAGTGGCAGCAATCAAAGTTAGGATTTATGTCTAGAAGTCCTTGTTCACACAAGCCACACTCGAAAATTAGAACTGACTCCCAAATGGTTTCATAGGAGTGAAAACAGTAGAATTTTTCAATTAAAAAAAGGTAGACATGTTGTAATGAGGGGGACGCCATGTCTTTGTGGATGGATGAACTAAAAAGGTCTTTCTCATCCATATTTATATCTTGTGACCAGTGCCCATGTCGCTATACCCAAAGATGAATCAGCCCCTTCAGGAGAAAATGTTGAGGGGTGAAACATGAAACCAGAGCTAGGTGAAAAGGAAAAGTAAAATATATAACCCAAGAAAAATGCCAAAGTCAAAGAATTAGGAAATGTATTCTCTAAATTTCACAGCGAGTGTTATTTGAAATTGTCATGCCATTGTATGTGTTAAATTATTTTATTTTAAACATGCTAAAATGTTTGTGATTCATTCTGTAAGTGATTTAAATAAACATCAGGCACAAAGAGTATAAACTTTTATATCATATGGTCAGGAAAGAAGGAAATAAATGTTTCATCTTTAAAGTGCCCTTTGTCACATCTACATCATGGCTGATTTAATGAGCTTGTTCAATTACGCATGAACTTGGTGTATATCTGTGTGTCACAAAATGCTTTAGTCTGGATTATCATCAATTCTCACCAGGTGCAACTACTGAAATAAGCCATTTCAATCAAAACCCGTTGCCAGGTTGCAGCGAAGGGTCATAATTTCGAACCCATCTGTGAAATTGACAAAAAAAAGCTCAGTCTACTGTGTCTCTTATTATTTCCTGTATATAGTCAGCCTTTGGGTGGTGCTTTTGTGCAATGTTGAAGTTTCAGTGCAGACTTAAGCTCTACCAACCTTTCTGCAGCCCAAACACACAGAATAATATTTCTTTCTGGCACGGAAAAGATAAATTAGGACTGTTCTTGTTATTCAATTTTGCATATTATTTCAGCACACTGAGATGACACAAAAATATTTTTCGAACTGATACAAGAATAAGTGGAAGATATTTTGGAGTGTCTTTCTTTCTTCGCACTGTACTCGTTATCACATTGTTTTGTCTGTATATAGGCACATAGAGCAAATTTATCAAGGAAGGAGTTAATCTCCTGGGTGTGGAAAATAATTGTTTATATACAGCTTGTTACGTTTTGTCTTTTTATAATGGTAAAATTGTTATATTTTAACATCTTACTATGTCGGGGCTCTTTTGGTTTGTGGAAATCTATGCTGACCGATTCCATGACTTCCTTTATCCAAAAGATTTTAAAGACATAAGTAGCAAATACATTTTATTGGCAAACCTTTCAAAAGGTTAAAGAGCACATGTTAAACACTGTTGTTTTTGAAATAAACCATAATCCTATTGTTTCTACAGTTAACCATTTCCATAGTATTTTGGGGATTTTAAAATGTTGCTTTATTGTAGCAGGAAGACGTTAAATGTATCGATAAATGCCACAGAATAACTTCATGTTATTCTTTATAATGGCTTCATTTGAGGTACAATCACCTTTAAAACTGAAATCCACCTCCCAGCCCAAGCTAGGTTCCTGAAAGTCAGGTTCCATCTGTGTTGTCAGTACCTGAGTACCTGATACTTCCCAGGGAGAGCAATTAACGGAGCAGTCAAGGCTGGATTCTCAGTTAATTTTTTAAGTACCTTTATGTCTGTTGAGGTAAAAGATTGTATAATCACTATTGAACTTGATAAAATGTCTCACCAAGGCTTTAGGTCAAAGTTTTTACTTAAAGTCACATTTGCCTGGCAGACTGTGTGATTTTGCAAAGACATTGGGTATCTATTTAAATTTTAATGGTAAAAACTTTACAACCATATTTTAAATTTGGTCTCTTGATATTATTGCAGACCCGATTATTGTCCCTTGACCATTGAGTTATGCCTGAAGCTGCTATTTCACATTTAAGGCCTGTAGCTAAGGCGATCTGTGGTAATTGATCATGTCTATTTGTACTACTTCTGACATTGTACGGCAGCCCCAAAGAGTGTACAGTATGCCTGGCTAGCTACTCATCTTAATGATCTACTAAATCTTAACCTAATTGGAAAATATTAAATGCGTCATCTCAAGTCATTTCCAAACCTCTAAGTGTTGAATAGGATGCTGACTTTTAAAAAAACAGTGACACGTCCCACTTACATGGCAAAAGACACTGGTTAAAGTCAGGTACAACTTATTTCTGTTAGAGAAATATTTAACACAATTAAAAGTAATTGAAAAGAACATAGCCAGTGATTGTTATAATAACAGCTAACTAAACATTTTTGTAGTTGTTATCTCAATCCGTAGAACATAGACACGCAGACAGGTATTCTGGGATACTGTATTAAGAAAAGTGTTGACCAAGCAAGATTTCACTAGACAAATGTCTGCTCATTGTGTGAAGCATGAAGGCCGTGATAGATGATTTCAAACAACAGAGCGCAGCCAGTGAGACAAAATTAGTGTTGTTTTAATTACCAGTGTCTGTAATGTTATCTATCCATAACTGTCTCAAAATGGACTGTCAATGAGTAGAATCGAGGAGTGGGGAGAGGAGCCCTGAGCAGATTCACTCTTTTGGGTGCAGCTGTTATCTGCACTTTCTCAGAAAATTTGCCTGTTCTCCTAAAAAAATAATCATTCACCTCTTTCCATAAACAGTCTTTCAAGGACCAATTTGTTTTCTTGCAGCTCCTTACAGTAGCACCTTTTATCTTCCATTTGTAATAAAGACATTGGGTATTGTCCATTAAAAAATTGCTTGAAGGTCAGGGTGATGTTTTTTTCGCAGTAAAAGTGGTTTGCTTGATATTCTGCAGCAGGGATCTCAGTCACTCTATGTTATGTTCTATGTCAGTTTCAGAGAGTATCTCGATCCGAAGATGCTTTCTTTTGTCCATTAGGACGACTGACTTTATTTGTTTCCATACATTACCGCTGTTTTTGAAAACTAAGTATTTATTTCATTTAAGTCTTGTTGAGATGAAGGATATCCTGTCTTCCCTTGTGTTTTTCAAAATGGCCCATATGACACATTCTACAAATGAGCATGGAGAGCAATCGAGCTAATAGATTACAGTAATTATCCAATCTTTGGCTAGTTTGTATTGGCAAACTATAAATACAGTACACATTAGAACAAGGTGCTTACAGAATGTACATGAAAGGTCAAAGTAATTTGCAAGCTGCTAGTCATTAGAATATGCTAAAAACCATTGCTTCAGGGTTCAGCTTTTAATGATGAATACATTGATTATTAAACAGTGTACGAAAAATACACCAGAGCCACTGTAGTGTGTTCATGGGTCGCCTTCTTTTGGAAGAAAAAAAAAATCAACTAAGCTCCAGAATGTGAACATTGAGAAATATAATTGCAATGTGAAAATTCCTCAGAGGAACTTGGCACATATTAAAAGAAAAACTTGAGACATGTTTGTGATAAGATTACTAATAAATCTCTTGTAAGTCTTAGACTCCTGACAATAACATAGCAACAGAGCACTTCATCTTCAAATACTGCAAAATTTAGAATTGGTCACAAACAATCTAAATTATGACTGATGCTAGGCAGATGCTGTGCTGCACAGTGTTGCCCATCATAAATCTCTCATTCCTTATATGCAAATTAAATTCCATTTTAAAAGATAATTCTTCAAATGAATGTCATGTGTGAATGCAGGTCCAACGCTGACGATTGCTGGTGTGTGCAAACTCTGCCACACAATATGTATTGCATTCACATGGGGGAAGTGATACAGCTTAGCATATTTTCTGGTACAGACGGTAGTTTTTACAGCGAGTTAAGGTTTTCCCTCACTAAGTAGCTTCACTGGAGCTTGTGGCAGAGTAAGTAGCAGAGTGTAAACAGCAGCCACTTTCTGAGCTGTCTGCTCGCTCTTTTTCCTCGGTGACAGAGCAGAGGTACTTGTTCAGTGACTGCTTGTCTTGTCTGGTCAAAATCATCAGGTTTCTTTCAATTCTCTGAGACCACGAGCACCTGGGCCGGCTCCAAATAAAGCACGAGAGGCTGAGATTTTTCCTTTATTGGAATGTGTCTTATGGCTGCCTTGTCAGTCAAGTTAAGTCAGTGTCAGTGCTGCTGACATGTAGATTCCTTGATCTTTCTTCTTTTCTGTGTTTTAACCTGCCCTGAGACATTTATCGTATATATATATTAAATAACCATTTTTAATGTATGGGCACAAAAATGTCAGTACCTGTAGATTGAATTAATTGATTTAAAAACCCTGTATTTGAAGAGCCATGCTCATTCATATAATGAATGAAATGAAGCATATTTGGAGCGTACTGCAGTCGTGTGCCAGTACTGGTAATGACAGTATTGTGTACAGAGTACTTCAATTAAAATTCATAGTACTGGAAACCCGGTTATCTCTCACCTACACCAACACACCTTTCAAAATCCTGACAAGTATCATTTTTATACCTAGGTTTCTCTTATACAGCACATGGATTATATTATATTAAACAAGTCCTTTGTGATTTAACCATCATAACTTGAAAAAGTTTAGTACTGATATCTTTCAGCATTGCTGGCATACTTTTACTAATTATACATTTTCAATACTTCTTGATGGCAAATGACATTTTCTGCTTAAAGTGACATGGAAAATTGCTTGGCAAACCTCTTTTGTGCGCAAGGAGAGCATTTAAATTATGATGGCACCATTCACAAATGACAAAGTTAAAGTTTCAATGTGATGTGCATTTGCAAACATGTTGGGACGGTTTTCCACGCGTAATCTTTTCATTGAAGGTGATGTCCCTTTAAAGAGATTTCTATACCTTTGACTGAAATGCAATGTTATCTATTGTGACCGTACACACTATTCAAGCTACAAGGCTGTAACCTGCATATCAGAGTGCTCACTGCTAATCCATTCATTAGGCATTTTATGCAAATATTGTTTGTTTATAAACAAATTAGCTACAAGGATTTTCAAAACAGGTGCTGTAGTGTGAATGCGCACTAAATGATGTGGTACTGAAAGAATTAATTAGACCTTCAGATGTAATTAGTTGCAATAATTTGTGTGATTAGCGGCTTGGTTAAGAAGTTAGACACACGCATTGTAATGCATGAAAGAGCCACTATAGTAGCTTTTAGTTACATACGGTGTACATGATATATCCTCACATGTGCAAAATTTTTCAAAAAGTGCTGACAATGCTGCAGTTAATTACAAAGGTTCTATGAAATTCTTTGAGCCACAGATTACGGATGAGTCATTCAGTCATCAAAGCCGAGCTCCAATCTAGTATTATTATTTTAAACCCGTTTTAAATCTATGCCACAATATATGGGATTGGTGCTTTTCTACATTTGTTTTTGCCGCTTAGTAAAATCGTGTGCTTGTGCTTTTAAACTGCAGCCATAAATACACAATCCAGGTGTAAAATTGATCACCAAACTCCATTGAGCAATCTTGAAAACACTTAGACCAGAATCGCTTTTGAAGATCACGTGCCAGTGATGTCAGTCACCAAAATGTGATCTGCACATTTATTTGAAAATGTGACGTTTCTTACTCGCCACAAATAATTATGTTTTGGATTGTAATTGTTTGATGCAATATGTTTGAATCACAATACTTGCATTTATACAGCATCTTTCATATTGAGATATCTCAAAGTGCTTTACAGGGTGAAATTATTGAAGAGCAGTGACACTTGTCATGCAGACTAAAATGACAGATTCTTAAATCTTCGGAGTTTACTGACAGCTATACTGTCACACTCATTGCCGGCTCAATGGATTTTTGTTTTGGGCTTTTGGTCGACCAACTGGCTGGGGCTTGTTCTGGTTGTGATTCTTAGGCCACATCCTCATTTATATTTGGTAGGTGAATTGCAGGGCATCAGACAACTGTCCAGCTGATGTTTGCCAGGTTGAAGCCTGATCTGACAAGGACAGCTGACACATGACAGTAGCATAGTGGCTGTGCAACTGGACTAGTAATCCAGAGGTTTAAGGTAATAATCTAGACAGAGGATTACAGATTTCACCAGGGCAGCTGGGGGATTTAAACTTCATTAAATAACTGTGGAATAAAAGCTTGCATCAGTAATAGTGATCATGAAAATACCAGATTGTCATTAGACATCTGGTCCTCTTATAGCCTTTGGGAAAGAAAATCTGCTATTCTTACCTGGTCTGGCCTATTTGTGACTCCAGACCCACATCAATGTGATTGACTCTTGAAAAAGCCGAGCAAACAGTCCAGTGGTATCACACTGCCACAGAAAACTCAAAAGAGGCAGGAAACCAGACCATCTAAGCACTGTGGTGATATGCATCACTGTAAATACACAAGGGGTTAACGTAAATACACGTAGATGAGCTAGACACTAGAGGGAGCACCAGAGACATGACACACAGACATTCAACCAATAGGCCAGTAAGATAGGACACGACCAATGGGCATTCACGACACACACAGAGGTGACACGACCACAGGAGGGCATTACACCAACCCATATAAAAGGACACAGCACACATGATCTTCCTCTTTCCAGTGGAGACACTTAGTGAGTACACAGGGTTTATTGAACACATCACACCCATCACGTGGATTGTCGCAGACTGGTTAGGTAGTGTGAGTAGCTATAGCAGGATTAACAGGAGAGTCGAATCCAAGTAGGAGAATCGTTAACAGTTTAATGAATGCGTTAAAGCTATCTCCAAGTCTGAACCTTCCTTTGTCAGAGTGCACATCAAGGAAGCAGCTTATGCTTCGTCAAGAGCATAACAAAACAAGCACCAGACAATACATAGGCCCAACTAATCCAATCAACTCCTCAATGTGCAAGCCAGGGAGGTTGGCCCTTAGAGGGAAGGAGTTATAGTTTTCTTACCCTACCGTGAGTTCCTCTTCTTCTCCCGTTCGGGTTTTATACTGGTGATAAGGGTAAAGTGGAGTTGCCACAGCCGCCGTGCATTCTACCGTCGACCCACTTCGTTAAAACCCATGGGGTCCTCCACTCCAAATATGGATTCCACACATCGGGAAACTTTACCTGTTCAACGCAGGTACCGATGACTGGACCCAATACATAGAACGGGTGCAATATTTATTTTGGTCGCAAAGGATTGTAGGGGATGAAAGGCAGACCGTTATCCTACTGACAGTAGTCGGGAGACCCACCTATGCGCTCACCAAGAGCCCCACGCATCAGGACAGACAAGACTTCAAGCCTTTTGCCACATTGGTGGCTTGGTCGAGGCGCACCTTAATCCTCAGGCGCCGATACTGCTTCACCGGTTCTGGTTCCACACAGCCTCGCAGGTCCAAGAAGAATCAAATGGCTACCCTTTGGCACATTTGAAGACGCTCGCTGCCACATGTGAGTTCGGGGCTGCACTGTCCGAATCCTCACGGACCGGTTCATCTGTGGGCTCAGAAACGGCAATACCCAAAGATGACTCCGTATGGATGCCGACTTAACATTGCCATGTCCCGAGAGAGCGTGGAGCATGGGGTCCAAGAGCTGGCACTCCTGAAACATGGCCGCCAGAATGACCGCCGACCTACTGCCCCCGGACATGGATGACATGAGCAGCCACAAAGCGAGAGCAACTGTAGGACCCAAAGCTATCGCTACTGTGCACCTAGGCGCAACCGGGAAGATTTCCCTGAAACAGAACGGCAAGAAGGTTATGGAGGACCAGGGGCTGGGTGCCTCGAACAGGGCCGGGGTGCCGGACAAGCTCAGGAGGGTCCCATTCCCTGCCAGAACCCCAGGCGTTACCACAGATGCTGGGGGTTCAATGTGGAGGTCCAGGAGGAAGAGTACCAGCAATTACACTGCGTTACTGTCCCCAAGGTGGCATCCATCCGAATTGTGTTAATTGACATGGAACTCGATACTGGAGCAGCGGTCTGAGTGACCAGCCACCGGATGTTCAACATTATCAAGTCTGGTCTCCAGATCTTGGAACTTCGGGACACGGATGCTTGATTGGTAATGTACACTGGAGAGCTGGTGGCCATTGAGGAAACCACCCAAGTGACCGTGGCATACAGGACCAGTCAGCATGTTTGCACTTGGTGGTAGTTCGTGGAGGAGGAACCAGCTTACTGGGCTGCGATATGCTATGCCACCCTAGAATTGGACTGGCAATGAGTCTGTTGCATGTACCCCCAGGGCCCAGAAGGAGTGCTGGTTTTTGTGGAAGGCAGGACAGGACAGGACGCACAGCCCCGTTATTTCCGCCCCCATCCAGAGCCATGCGTGTTGTGACCGAAGGTCGACGCCGAGCTGGATTGTCTGGACTGTTTGGGAATCATCTTCCCTGCCCATTTCACCGATTGGGCTGTGCTAATGGTCCCGGTGCTAAAACCCAACGGATCCATACGTTTGTGCAGAGAGTACAAAATGAAGGTGAACTATGTCTCTCGCCTGGATCGTTACCCAGTCCTGTTATTGAAGACCTGTATGCAGAACTCAGCGATGGTGCCACATTCACAAAGCTCGACGTGAGTATGTGGAACACACATACCTGCAACTGTCATGGACCCGGAATCTTGGACATGCGTGATGGTAAACACCCAGAGAGGGTGGTATGAATACACCTGACTGCCTATCGGGGTTTCATCGGCCTGTGCGATTTTCCAAGGAATGATGGAAAACACCCTGTGGGGTCTACCCAGGGTGGCCGTATACCTAGACGACACACTCATTACCAGGGCCTCGGAAAAGGAACAGTTGGAGAGACTGGCCGAAGTCCTCTGGTGCTTTGAACAGATCGGCATCTGCCTCCGCCAGGAGAAATGCGTTTTTAACACCCCCAAAGTCACCTAGCTGGGATACCGGGTCGACAAAACGGGGCTTCACCCACTGGAGGACAGTGTACGGGTCATCTGGCAGGTTCCAATCCCGAAAGACCCAAAAAAAACTCCATTCCTTTTTGGGACTCATAAACGACTATGGAAAATTCATCCCCGGCTTGGCTACTCTGCTTAGCCCACTCCACAATCTACTACTAAAAGGGCACCAGTGGGAATGGAAACACCCCACATCAGAAGGCATTCCAAGAGGTGAAGAGGCAGTTGTCCTCTGAGAGATTATTGATGCAATTCGACCTGGCAAAGGCGCTTCACCTGACGTGCAACGCTATGGCGTTGGAGCTGTTCTCGCACACCAGTTGCTCGACAGAGTGACCGATAGCTTTCAGTCACGCACACAGGCCATCACCGAGCTGAAATATACCCAAATTGAGAAGGACAGCCTGGCAGTGCTATTTGGTGTCCGAAGATTCCACCAGTGTATCTATGGGCATGCATTTATGGTCTATAGAGACTTCATACTGTTCCTGGGACTACTCAAGGAGGATCAACTGATTCCCCTGATCACATCTGTTCGGGTCCAGTGATGGGCATTGCTCCTGGCTGCACAGAAATGCACACTGGAACGCCACCGAGCATGCAGATGGACACGCTGGAACACCGCCCGGGCCCATGTATCCAACACGCTGGAACACCGCCCGGGCCCATAGATCCCACAGGCTGGAACAACACCCGGGCTCGTGGATCCCACACGCTGGAACATCACCTGGACCCGTGTATACAACACGCTGGAACACCGCCCGGGCCCGTGGATCCCACACGCTGGAACATCACCTGGACCCGTGTATACAACACGCTGGAAAACCGCCCGGGCCCGTGGATCCCACACGCTGGAACATCACCTGGACCCGTGTATCCAACATGCTGGAACACTGGCTAGGCCCATAGATCCCACACGCTGGAACACTGGCTAGGCCCATAGATCCCACACGCTGGAACAACACCCAGGCTCGTGGATCCCACACGCTGGAACAACGCTGGACCCGTGTATCCCACACGCTGGAACACTGCCTGGGCCCGTGGATCCCACACGCTGGCATAACGCTTGGGCCCGTGGATCCCACATGCTGGAACACCGCCGGACCCATGGATCCAAGATGCTTGAACACCGGCCGGGCCCGTGGATCCCACACGCTGGAACACCACCTGGGCCCGTGAATCCCACATGCTGGAACACCGCCGGACCCGTGGATCCAAGAGGCTGGAACACCAGCTGGGCCCGCGGACCCCACACGCTGGAACACCGCCTGGGCCCATGGATCCCACATGCTGGAACACCGCCGGACCCGTGGATCCCACACGCTGGAACACTGCCTGGGCCCGTGGATCCCAGACGCTGGAACACTGCCTGGGCCCGTGGATCCCACACACTGGAACACTGCCTGGGCCCGTGGATCCCAGACGCTGGAACACTGCCTGGGCCCGTGGATCCCACACACTGGAACACTGCCTGGGTCCGTGGATCCCACACGCTGGAACAATGCCCGGGCCCGTGGATCCCACACGCTGGAACACTGCCTGGGCCCGTGGATCCCACACGCTGGAACAATGCCCGGGCCCGTGGATCCCACACGCTGGAACAATGCCCGGGCCCGTGGATCCCACACGCTGGAACAATGCCCGGGCCCGTGGATCCCACACGCTGGAACACTGCCTGGGCCCGTGGATCCCACACGCTGGAACAATGCCCGGGCCCGTGGATCCCACACGCTGGAACACTGCCTGGGCCCGTGGATCCCAGACGCTGGAACACTGCCTGGGCCCGTGGATCCCACACACTGGAACACTGCCTGGGTCCGTGGATCCCAGACGCTGGAACACTGCCTGGGCCCGTGGATCCCACACGCTGGAACACTGCCTGGGCCCGTGGATCCCAGACGCTGGAACACTGCCTGGGCCCGTGGATCCCACACACTGGAACACTGCCTGGGTCCGTGGATCCCACACGCTGGAACACCGCCAGACCCTTGGTTCCAAGAGGCTGGAACACCAGCTGGGCCCGTGGATCCCAGACGCTGGAACACTGCCTGGGCCCGTGGATCCCACACACTGGAACACTGCCTGGGCCCGTGGATCCCAGACGCTGGAACACTGCCTGGGCCCGTGGATCCCAGACGCTGGAACACTGCCTGGGCCCGTGGATCCCACACACTGGAACACTGCCTGGGTCCGTGGATCCCACACGCTGGAACACCGCCAGACCCTTGGTTCCAAGAGGCTGGAACACCAGCTGGGCCCGTGGATCCCAGACGCTGGAACATCGCCTGGGCCCGTGGCTCCCACACGCTGGAACACCGCCTGGGCCCGTGGATCCCACACGCTGGAACACCGCCTGGGCCCGTGGATCCCACACGCTGGAACACTGCCTGGGCCCGTGGATCCCACACGGTGGCATAACGCCCGGGCCCGTGGATCCCACATGCTGGAACATCGCCGGACCCATGGATCCAAGATGCTTGAACACTGGCCGGGCCCGCGGATCCCACATGCTGGAACACCGCCTGGGCCCGTGGATCCCACACGCTGGAACACCGCCGGACCCGTGGATCCAAGAGGCTGGAACACCAGCTGGGCCCACGGACCCCACACGCTGGAACACCGCCTGGGCCCATGGATCCCACACGCTGGAACACCGCCTGGGCCCATGGATCCCACACGCTGGAACAATGCCCGGGTCAGTGGATCCCAGACGCTGGAACACTGCCTTGGCCTGTGGATCCCAGATGCTGGAACACTGCCTGGGCCCGTGGATCCCACACACTGGAACACTGCCTGGGCCCGTGGATCCCACACGCTGGAACACTGCCCGGGCCCGTGGATCCCACACACTGGAACACGTCTGGGCATGCAGATCCCACACACTGTAACACGTCTGGGCATGCAGATCCCACACACCGTTACACGTCTGGGCATGCGGATCCCACACACTGTAACACGTCTGGGCATGTGGATCCCACACACTGTAACACGTCTGGGCTGATGCACTATCAATTGTATGAAAGACTCGGATTGGTACAACAGAGGCTTTATTACAGTCAGATGCGTGGCCTCCTACTGCAGCTGGCAGAACGGCTGATCAGGAGGAGTCATACATATTTATACGGCTCCTTGTGGACGGAGCTAGCTGGCAGGGGCTACCGGTGAACCTGTAGTATAGGTACTACCGTACATCCCCTAATACAGGTGCACACAGTTAACACAGTGGATCACCACATTCACCCCCGGTTAAAAATGAGTCTGGCGGGGGTGGCGTGGGACTATATACAGAATTGTGAATTATTTACAGAGGGGAGGAGAAATAAAAAGGTATATGTCCATCTTGTAGTCTGGTGCCTGTCAGAGGTTAAGCCTGTCCGGTGGTTTGAAGGTTCGCTGGGAGCGACGTAGCGGTGGTGGCGATGTCGGTACTGGAGGTGTCAGCATCGACGACGTTGGTGCTGGCAGTGTTGGTGCTGGCCAGTAGTTGGATGACTCCGGGAGCGTGCCAAAATCTTCCTCGTCCTCTAGCGTGGGCAGGGGAAGGAGGGATGGACCTGGTGGGCCTGATGCTGGGGGCGCTGGGGGAGGGGAGGGTGGCGCGTGGGTGGGGAAATGTGTGGGAGTGGAACCCGAGGGAGCCAGGTCTCTGAGTGAGACCGTATCCTGGCGGCCATCGGGGAACTCCACATAGGCATACTGGGGGTTAGCGTGGAGAAGGCGTACCCTGTCCATCAAGGGGTCCGCCTTGTGGAGTCGGACATGCCTACGTAGTAGAACTGGTCCTGGAGCTGCGAGCCAGGTCGGGAGCGACACCCCGGATGTGGACTTCCTGGGGAAGGTAAAAACACGTTCGTGGGGGGTGTTATTTGTGGCAGTGCACAGTAGAGACCGGATGGAGTGCAATGCATCAGGGAGGACCTGCTACCAGCGAACAGCTGGGAGGTTCCTGGACTGTAGGGCCAGCTGGACGGCCCTCCAAACCGTCCCGTTCTCCCTCTCTACCTGCCCGTTTCCCCGGGGGTTGTAGCTGGTCGTCCTGCTGGAGGCAATGCCCCTGCTGAGCAGGAACTGACGCAGCTCATCGCTCATGAACGAGGGTCCCCTGTCGCTGTGGATGTAGTCGGGGAAACCGAACAGAGCGAAGATGGTGTTGAGGGCCTTGATGACTGTGGCAGATGTCATATCCGGGCATGGGATGGCGAAGGGGAACCTGGAGAATTCATCGACCACACTGGGTTGGTGGAGGGGAGGGGCCCTTTGAAATCCACGCTGAGGCGTTCAAAGGGGCGGGACGCTTTCACCAGGCACGCGTGGTCTGGCCGGTAGAAGTGCGGCTTGCACTCAACACAGACCTGGCAGTCTCTGGTGACTGTCCGTACTTCCTCGACGGAGTAGGGCAGATTGCGGGCTTTGACTAGGTGATACAACCGAGTGACCCCCGGGTGACAAAGGCTGTCGTGCAGGGCACAGAGCTGGTTCACTTGTGCGCTGGCACATGTACCTCGAGAGAGGGTGTCTGGGGGCTCGTTGAGCTTGCTGGGGCGATACAAAATCTTGTAATTGTAGGTTGAGAGCTCGATTCTACACCTACGCAAGATTTTATCATTTTTGATTTTGCCCCACTGCGTGCTGTTAAACATGAAGGCTACCGACCGTTGGTCAGTGAGGAGAGTGAATCTCCTGCCGGCCAGGTAATGCCTCCAATGCTGCACCGCTTCAACAATAGCCTGGGCCTTCATTTCAACAGCCGAATGTCGAATTTCAGAGGGATGGAGTGTGCGGGAAAAGAATGCCACGGGTCTGCCTGCCTGGTTTAGAGTGGCGGCAAGGGCGACATCTGAAGCGTCGCTCTCCACTTGAAAGGGCAGTGTCTCATCTACTGCACGCATCCTGGCCTTGGCTATGTCTGCTCTAATAGGGCGAAGGCCTGTTGTGCCTCGGCCGTGAGGGGAAATTGTGTGGATAGTATAAGTGGGCGGGCCTTGTCCACGTAGTTTGGGACCCACTGAGCGTAGTAGGAGAAGAACCCAAGGCAGCATATAAGGGCCTTGGGGCAGTGTGGGAGGGGAAGCTCTATGAGGGGGCGCATGTGGTCGGGGTCGGGCCCCAGGAGTCCGTTTTGGACTACGTAGCTGAGGATAGCTAGGCGGTTGGTGCTGAACATGCACTTCTCCTTGTTGTAGGTGAGGTTGCGGAGAGAGGCGGTGTGGAGAAATTTGGCAAGGTTGGCGTCTTGGTCCTGCTGGTCATGGCTGCAGATGGTGACGTTTTCCAGGTACGGAAACGTGGCCCGCAGTCCGTTCCGGTCAACCATTCAGTCCATTTCTCTTTGGAATACCGAGACCCCGTTAGTGATGCCGAAGGGAACCCTAAGAAATTGATAGAGGCGACCGTCTGCCTCGAAGGCAGTGACGGTCCGATTTGCAGATGGGGAGCTGATGGTATGCGGATTTAATGTCAATCGTTGAGAAGACCCGGTACTGTGCAATCTGATTGGCCATATCAGATACGCGAGGGAGGGGGTACGCGTCGAGCTGCATGTACCGATTGATGGTCTGGCTGTACTGCACGACCATCCTGTGCTTCTCCCCAGTTTTAACCACTACCACCGGGGCTCTCCAGGGACTGTTGCTGGCCTCGATAATACCCTCCCGAAGCAGCCGCTGGACTTCGGACCTGATGAAGGTCTTGTCCTGGGTGCTGCACCGTCTGCTCCTGGTGGTGACGGGCTTGCAATCCACAGTTAGATTGGCAAAGAGGGAGGGAGGGTCAACCTTGAGGGTCGTGAGGCCGCAAACGGTGAGTGGGGGTAGGGGCCCGCCGAATTTGAGGGTGAGACTCTGGAGGTTACATTGAAAATCCAGACCCAGCAATAGTGCAGCGCAGAGGTTGGGCAGAACGTAGAGGCGGAAACCACTGAATTCAGCGCCTTGGACAGTGAGATTGACCAGACATAAACCTCGGATCGGGACAGAGTGGGACCCGGAGGCCAGGGAGATCCGTTGGTTGGCGGGGTGGACCGCGAGGGAGCAGAGCCTTACCGTGTCCGGGTGGATGAAGCTTTCGGTGCTCCCGGAGTCCAGTAGGCAGGAGGTCGCGTGGCCGTTGATTAGCACCGTCGTCGAAGCGGTGGCCAGGTTGTGAGGATGGGACTAGTCCAGCGTCATAGAGGCAAGCTGCGGCCGATCGACCGAGGAGTCAGATGGCGAGCGACGCCAACCCGGGTCCAGCGTTCCAGCCCCGAGGGGGAGACAAAATGGCGGTGGTGGCGAGGTCCGGAGGAACTGTGGGGGAGAAGATGGCGGCGCCCATGCAGCGCACATTGTAGGGGTGGGGAAATATGGTGGCATCCATGGAGCGCACATTGTGGGCGCGGGGCAAGATGGCGGCACCCATGATGCGCACGTTGTGTGGGCGGAGCAAGATGGCGGCACCCTCGTAGGTTCCATTACATACTGTTCTAGGAAACTATCGTGGATACATTCTATAAACTCCTCATGGAGAGCGCTAAAGCTTTCGACTCCGCTAGGTCGAGCGTGGCCCCTTCCAGCAGTCGTTGTCGGATGGGGTCTGAAGTAATCCCCGTCACAAATGCGTCAAGCATAAGGAGATTGGAATGTTCCATGGCCGTGACGGCCTGACAGTCACAGTCCCGTACGAGTGAGATAAGAGCCCGCCAGAAGTCTTTGATCGACTCACCAGGTAGTTGTACACGAGTGGCGAGTACGTGCCTTGCGAAGAGAGTATTCGTCTTATGAACGTAGTTCTCTTTAAGGAGTGCCATGGTGTCTGCGTAATTCGGAGCGTCCTGGATCAGCGGGAACACGATGGAGTTCTACCTGGAGTATAGAACTTGGATCTTCTGAGCTTCCGTCGGCGCGGGGGTCGCAACGTTGATGTAGGCCTCAAAACAAGCCAGCCAGTGATTAAAGTCCTTTCTGGCGTCTGGCGAGTGCGGATCCAGCTGCAGGCGATCTGGTTTGATCCTGATGTCCATAATGCAGAAAATCTGACTGTAATAAATTGATGCACTATCAATTGTACGAAAGACTCGGATTGGTACAACAGAGGCTTTATTACAGTCAGATGCGTGGCCTCCTGCTGCAGCTGGTAGAACGGCTGATCAGGAGGAGTCATGCATATTTATACGGCTCCTTGTGGGCGGAGCGAGCCGGCAGGGGCTACCGGCGAACCTGTAGTATAGGTACTACCGTACATCCCCTAATACAGGTGCACACAGTTAACACAGTGGATCACCACATGGGCATGCAGATCCCACACCCTGAAACAATGCCGAGCATGTGGAACCCACACGCTGGAACACCGCCCGGGCAATAGGATCCCACACGCTGGAACACCGCTGAGCATGTGGATCCCTCAGCTGGAACACCACCGAACAATCGGATCCCACACGCTGGAACACTGCCCGGGCTCATGGATCCCACATGCCAGAACACCGCCCAGCACGCGGATCCCACATGCAGGAGCAAAGCCTGGGCCCATGGATCCCACACACTGGGACATGTCTGTGCACGTAGATCCCACACGCTGGAACACTGCCCGGGACCGCGGATCCCTCAAGCTGGAATACCGCCGAGCACGTGGATCCCACACACTGGAACACTACCCTGGCCCGTGGATCCTACAGGCTGGAACACCACCAGGGCCCGTGGATCCCACACGCTGGAACACGGCCTGGGCCTGTAAATCCCACACACTGGAACACCACCCAGTGTTCTTGCTTGCCTCAGAACCAATGGGCGCCGCCCTCTTGCCTGCCCCAGGGCACCTGCGGCCTGAGGGCGCCACCATCTTACCCGCCTCAGGACCCCTTCCCGTCGGGAACCTCATCTGCACCCACCGACGACCAGCCGCGTCTCGGCTCGGTCACGATCGACCAGTCTCGACCGACCAAGCCGACGCCTGAGTCACCACCAGCACTGCGGCGCCCTCAACAACAGATCAAGGCACTCGATCGTCTAAATTTGTAACCTTCTCTCTAATTTTAAAACCAATCTGTATGTATATAGTTTTCCACCACTCCCGCTGGACTCATTTTAAACAGGGGGTGAATGTGGTAGTCACCACTGTTGTATTATATTGTACATATTGGTATGACGGTAAGGCCCCGGTACTACAGGTATGGGGGTAGTTCCCTGCCTGCTGGCTCCGCCCAGTAGGCGGAGTATAAATGTGTGTGCTCTCCGAACTGCAGCCATTTTGTCAGCTGCTGTTGGAGGCCACAGATCTCTGTGCAATAAATCCTCGATTACATTGTACTCTCGTCTCATCGTAATTGATAGTGCATCAGTCCCACACACTGGAACACCGCCCAGGCCCATGAAGTATAGGCGCGGCACCTCCTCACCACTCGCCGCCAGCGTCCCAGGGAATCGCTGGAACAGTACCTACGCAACCTCAAAGTCCTTGCACGAAGCTGCAATTACCAGGCCGTTACGGCCACTCAACATATGGACCTCACCATCCGGGACACCTACGTGGCTGGAGTCAGGTCCAACTACATGAGACAGCGCCTACTCGAAAAAGGTGCCCTGGACCTGGAAGAGACGGTAAAATTAGCCACCTCTCTGGAAGTAGCGTTCCAAAGCCTTAACACATTCCCGTCCGATCACGTGACCCCCTCATGGACCCCCGACCAAAGAAGACCCCAGGCCTGTGCCGAGTGGCAGCTCTCTCACCATGGGGGGGCTACCCTGTTATTTCTGCGGCCAGCCCCAACACCCTAGGCAACGCTGCCTGGCCCGGAACGCGAACTGCAGTGACTGCGGGAGAAAAGGACATTTTGCTAAAGTTTGCCTATCCAGGCCCAAAAACTCTAAATCGCAGGCCCGACCCTCGGATTCACAGACCCACAGATCCCGCAGTGTGGCAGCGTGTCTGCCAGCTCCGCTCCCGGATGTGTCATCGACCTCGTGTTGTCCGCGGGGTCAGCCACCTTCAAGCCCGCACAACACGTGCGACTCCCGGGGGCCGCCATCTTGGCCATCCTCGCCCACGTGGCCCGCCACGTGCGATTCATGGGGGCCGTCATCTTGGACGCCATCTTCCTCACCACCCGACACGTGCGACCGACGGGGGCCGCCATCTTGGGACCGCCCCAGCACCTTCGACCACGCTGGCTACCCGCAACTCAGCGCGGTCACCCTTGGCCAGTTGCGACCGAAACACCTCCGGAGCTCTATGATGACCGTCCAGGTAAACGGACACAAAATGCCCTGCCTCTTTGACTCCGGGAGCACAGAGAGCTTCATTCATCCGGACATGGTAAGACGCTGCTCGCTCCCAATCTTCCCGGCGCATCAAACCATTTCCCTCTCCTCCGGGTCGCACTCGGTGCAGGTCTGAGGTTGCACGGGCCCGACCTCTGCGCTCCTCTTCTATTGGGACTGGATTTCCAATGTAACCTCAGGAGCCTCACCATGAGGTTCGGCGGGCCCCTACCCCCACTCACCGTATGTAGCCTCGTGACCCTAAAGGTCGCCCTTCCCTCGCTCTTCGCAAACCTCATCGCCGACTGCAAACCAGTCGCCACCAGAAGCGGGCGGTACAGCATCCAGGACAGGACTTTTATCAGGTCCGAGGTCCAGCGACTCTTGTGGGAGGGGATCATCGAGGCCAGCAATAGCCCCTGGAGAGCTCAGGTGGTGGTCGTCAGGACCGGGGAAAAGAACCGGATGGTTGTAGATTCCAGCCAGACCATAAACCGGTACACGCACCTTGATGCGTAACCCCTTCCCTGGATTGCAGACATGGTTAATCAGATCGCACAGTACCGGGTGTTCTCCACGGTGGATCTGAAGTCTGCATACCACCAGCTCCCAATCCGCCCGGAGGACCGCCACTACATGGCTTTTGAGGCAGACGGCCGCCTCTTCCACTTCCTCCGGGTCCCCTTTGGAGTCACGAATGGGGTCTCGGTTTTCCAAACAATGATGGACCGAATGGTGGACCAGTACGGGCTGTGAGCCACATTTCTGTACTTGGACAACGCCACCATCTGCAGCCATGATCAGCAGGACCACGATGCCAACCTCCACAGATTTCTCCAAACTGCCTGAACCCTTAACCTCACTTACAACAAGGAGAAATGCGTTTTCCGAACGAGCAATCCTTGGCTACATCGTGGAAAACGGGGTCCTAGGACCCGACCCCGACTGTTTGCGCCCCCTTCTGCAACTCCCCCTTCCCCACTGCCCCAAGGCCCTGAAAAGGTGCCTTGGGTTCTTTTCATATTACGCCCAGTGGGTCCCTAACTATGCGGAGAAAGCCCAGGCAGGCAGACCCGTTGCTTTTTTCTCACGAACCCTCACCATCTCTGAAATTCGACACTCCTCAGTCGAAAAGGAGGCCCAAGCCATTGTGGAAGCCGTGCGGCACTGGAGGCGCTACCTCGCTGGTAGGAGATTTACCCTCGTCACTGACCAACGATCGGTAGCTTTCATGTTCGACAATACGCAGCGGGGCAAAATCAAGAATGATAAGATCTTGAGGTGGAGGATCGAACTCTTCACCTATAATTACGATATAGTATATCGTCCTGGGAAGCTCAACGAGCCCCCAGATGGCCTGTCCCGCAGCATATGCGCCAGCGCGCAAGACGACCGACTCCGGGCTATCCACGATGACCTCTGCCCCCGGGGGGTCACCCGGCTTCTCCGCTACATCAAGGCCCGCA
The DNA here is from genome assembly GCF_902713615.1 of Scyliorhinus canicula. Lineage (NCBI taxonomy): Eukaryota > Metazoa > Chordata > Chondrichthyes > Carcharhiniformes > Scyliorhinidae > Scyliorhinus > Scyliorhinus canicula. The sequence goes on from NC_052154.1 coordinate 40,744,829, forward strand.
ACCTGCCCTACTCCACCAAGGAGGTCAGGGCCATGACCAGGGTCTGCCCGATCTGCGCGGAGTGCAAGCCGCACCTCTATCGACCGGATAAGGCCCACCTTGTAAAGGCATCCCGGCCGTTTGAGCGCCTGAGTATCGATTTCAAAGGGCCCCTCCCCTCCAACAACCGCAACACATATTTCCTCAACATCATCGACGAGTTCTCCCGCTTCCCCTTTGCAATCCCTTGCCCCGACATGACCGCAGCCATCGTTATTAAAGCCCTACATAGTATCTTCACCTTGTTCGGTTTCCCCACGTACAACCACAGTGACCGGGGCTTGTTGTTTATGAGCGACGAACTGCGTCAGTGCCTGCTCGGTAAGGGAATCGCCTTGAGCAGGACTACCAGTTATAACCTAGGGGAAACGGGCAGGTGGAGAGGGAGAACGCGACGGTCTGGAAGGCCGTCCTCCTGGCCCGATGGTCTAGGAATATCTCGGTCTCCCAATGCCAGGAGGTCCTCCCCGACGCACTCCACTCCATTCGGTCCCTCCTTTGCACGGCCACAAACAAGACCCCTCATGACCGCCTGTTTGTTTTCCCCAGGAAATCCACCTCAGGGGCCTCGCTCCCACCCTGGCTGAAGATACCAGGGCCCGTCCTGCACCGCAACCACATCAGGAGCCATAAGACCGACCCCCTGGTCGAGAGGGTCCAGCTCCTATACTCCAACCCCCAGTACGCATACATTGAACACCCCGATGGCTGACAGGATACGGTCTCCCTCCGCAGGTCCCACTACCACCGCCACCCCATCTTACCCCACCCAACCTACGCTGACCAGCGCCCCCGCCCTTGGCACCTGCACCCCCTCCTGCCTGCCATCCCCCCTTCACCGACCCACAGGAATGAAGTTCCAGAAGAGATGCTCCCGGAGCCCACGTCTGCACCCGCACCGGCGACTCCACTACCGATGCCAGCACGAACGAGTTTGAACCCCGGGCAAACGGCGACACCAGAGCTTCGGCATTCACAGCGCACAATCCGTGAGCCGGACAGGCTGAACCTATGAACCCATCATACCCGCCGGACTTCATTTTTTTAACAGGTGGTGAATGTATTGCTGTAACAATTCACCATATGATTATCTAGATTACACTGTTGCCCATGTGGGCTCCACCTATGGACCATTGTATGGTATTACCTATAATGCAGCATGTTGGGGCCTGTGTGGGCTCCGCCCCTGGCTCCACCCCTTGAGGGGAGGTATAAAGAGCAGTCGCACTGTCGGCGGCTCCCACTAACAGATCAGTTATAGGCAGGCACTGTTCTAGTTGATTAAAGCCACAGTTTACTTCTACTCCTGGTTTTGTGTGAATTGATGGTCGCATCACCCAGCTCGTGGATCCCACACGTTGGAACACGACACCGGCTCATGGACCCCACACACAGGAACACCGCCCAGCACGCGGATCCAACACTCTGGAACATCGCCTGGGCCCATGGATCCCAAACACTGGAACACATCTGGGCACGTGGATGCAACACGCTGGAACACCGGCGAGCACGTGGATCCCACATGCTGGAACACCGGCGAGCACGTGGATCCCACATGCTGGAACACCGGCGAGCACGTGGATCCCACACGCTGGAACACCGTGCTGGGCCCGTGGATCCCACACGCTGGAACACCACCGAGCACGTGGATCCCACACGCTGGAACACCGGCGAGCACGTGGATCCCACACGCTGGAACACCACCGAGCACGTGGATCCCACACGCTGGAACACCACCGCGCACGTGGATCCCACACGCTGGAACACAGCCGAGCACGTGGATCCCACACGCTGGAACACCACCGAGCACGTGGATCCCACACGCTGGAACACCACCGAGCACGTGGATCCCACATGCTGGGACACCACCGCGCACGTGGATCCCACACGCTGGAACACAGCTGAGCACGTGGATCCCACACGCTGGAACACCACCGAGCACGTGGATCCCACACGCTGGAACACCACCGAGCACGTGGATCCCACATGCTGGGACACCGGCGAGCACGTGGATCCCACACGCTGGAACACCGTGTTGGACCCGTGGATCCCACATGCTGGAACACTGCCGAGCATGTGGATCCCACACGCTGGAACACTGCCGAGCACGTGGATCCCTCATGCTGGAACACAGCCGAGCACGTGGATCCCACACGTTGGAACACTGCCCGAGCACGTGGATCCCACACGCTGGAACACTGCCGAGCACGTGGATCCCACACGCTGGAACACTGCCGAGCATGTGGATCCCACACGCTGGAACACCGCCCCAGCACGTGGATCCCACACGCTGGAACACTGCCGAGCACGTGGATCCCACACGCTGGAACACTGCCCGAGCACGTGGATCCCACACGCTGGAACACTGCCGAGCACGTGGATCCCACACGCTGGAACACTGCTGAGCACGTGGATCCCACACACTGGAACACTGCTGAGCACGTGGATCCCACATGCTGGAACACTGCCGAGCACGTGGATCCCACACGCTGGAACACTGCCGAGCACGTGGATCCCACACGCTGGAACACTGCTGAGCACGTGGATCCCACACGCTGGAACACTGCCGAGCACGTGGATCCCACACGCTGGAACACTGCCGAGCACGTGGATCCCACACGCTGGAACACTGCCGAGCACGTGGATCCCACACGCTGGAACACTGCTGAGCACGTGGATCCCACACGCTGGAACACTGCCGAGCACGTGGATCCCACACGCTGGAACACTGCCCGAGCATGTGGATCCCACATGCTGGAACACTGCCGAGCACGTGGATCCCACACGCTGGAACAATGCCCGAGCACGTGGATCCCACACGCTGGAAAACTGCTGAGCACGTGGATCCCACACGTTGGAACACTGCCGAGCACGTGGATCCCACACGCTGGAACACAGCCGAGCACGTGGATCCCACACGCTGGAACACTGCTGAGCACGTGGATCCCACACGCTGGAACACAGCCGAGCACGTGGATCCCACACGCTGGAACACTGCCGAGCACGTGGATCCCACACGCTGGAACACTGCCCGAGCACGTGGATCCCACACGCTGGAACACTGCCGAGCACGTGGATACCACACGCTGGAACACTGCCCGAGCATGTGGATCCCACACGCTGGAACACTGCCCGAGCACGTGGATCCCACACGCTGGAACACTGCCGAGCACGTGGATACCACACGCTGGAACACTGCCCGAGCACGTGGATCCCACACGCTGGAACACTGCCCGAGCACGTGGATCCCACACGCTGGAACACTGCCGAGCACGTGGATCCCACACGCTGGAACACTGCCCGAGCACGTGGATCCCACACGCTGCAACACTGCTGAGCACGTGGATCCCACACGCTGGAACACTGCTGAGCACGTGGATCCCACACGCTGGAACACTGCCCGAGCACGTGGATCCCACACGCTGGAAAACTGCTGAGCACGTGGATCCCACACGTTGGAACACTGCCGAGCACGTGGATCCCACACGCTGGAACACAGCCGAGCACGTGGATCCCACACGCTGGAACACAGCCGAGCACGTGGATCCCACACGCTGGAACACTGCCCGAGCACGTGGATCCCACACGCTGGAACACCAGGCTGGGGCCGTGGATCCCACACGCTGGAACACCGCGCTGGGCCCGTGGATCCCACACGCTGGAACACCGCGCTGGACCCGTGGATCCCACACGCTGGAACACCGTGCCAGGCCCATGGATCCCACACGCTGGAACCCCGCCGAGCATGTGGATCCCACACGCTGGAACACAGCCGAGCATGTGGATCCCACACGCTGGAACACCGTGTAGGGCCCGTGGATCCCACACGCTGGAACACAGCCGAGCACGTGGATCCCACACGCTGGAACACCGCGCTGGGCCCGTGGATCCCACACACTGGAACACCGCGCTGGGCCCGTGGATCCCACACGCTGGAACACCAGGCTGGGGCCGTGGATCCCACACGCTGGAACACCGTGCTGGACCCGTGGATCCCACACGCTGGAACACCGCGCTGGGCCCGTGGATCCCACACACTGGAACACCGCGCTGGGCCCGTGGATCCCACACGCTGGAACACCAGGCTGGGGCCGTGGATCCCACACGCTGGAACACCAGGCTGGGGCCGTGGATCCCACACGCTGGAACACCGGCGAGCACGTGGATCCCACACGCTGGAACACTGCCCGAGCACGTGGATCCCACACGCTGGAACACTGCCCGAGCACGTGGATCCCACACGCTGGAACACTGCCGAGCACGTGGATCCCACACGCTGGAACACTGCCCGAGCACGTGGATCCCACACGCTGCAACACTGCTGAGCACGTGGATCCCACACGCTGGAACACTGCTGAGCACGTGGATCCCACACGCTGGAACACTGCCGAGCACGTGGATCCCACACGCTGGAACACTGCTGAGCACGTGGATCCCACACGCTGGAACACTGCCCGAGCACGTGGATCCCACACGCTGGAAAACTGCTGAGCACGTGGATCCCACACGTTGGAACACTGCCAGAGCACGTGGATCCCACACGCTGGAACACAGCCGAGCACGTGGATCCCACACGCTGGAACACCAGGCTGGGGCCGTGGATCCCACACGCTGGAACACAGCCGAGCACGTGGATCCCACACGCTGGAACACCGCGCTGGACCCGTGGATCCCACACGCTGGAACACCGTGCCAGGCCCATGGATCCCACACGCTGGAACCCCGCCGAGCATGTGGATCCCACACGCTGGAACACAGCCGAGCACGTGGATCCCACATGCTGGAACACCGCGCTGGACCCGTGGATCCCACACGCTGGAACACCGCGCTGGACCCGTGGATCCCACACGCTGGAACACCGTGTCGGGCCCGTGGATCCCACACGCTGGAACCCCGCCGAGCATGTGGATCCCACACGCTGGAACACCGTGTAGGGCCCGTGGATCCCACACGCTGGAACACAGCCGAGCACGTGGATCCCACACGCTGGAACACCACGCTGGGCCCGTGGATCCCACACGCTGGAACACCGCGCTGGACCCGTGGATCCCACACGCTGGAACACCGCGCTGGGCCCGTGGATCCCACACGCTGGAACACCAGGCTGGGGCCGTGGATCCCACACGCTGGAACACCGTGCTGGACCCGTGGATCCCACACGCTGGAACACCGCGCTGGGCCCGTGGATCCCACACACTGGAACACCGCGCTGGGCCCGTGGATCCCACACGCTGGAACACCAGGCTGGGGCCGTGGATCCCACACGCTGGAACACCGTGCTGGACCCGTGGATCCCACACGCTGGAACACCGCGCTGGGCCCGTGGATCCCACACACTGGAACACCGCGCTGGGCCCGTGGATCCCACACGCTGGAACACCAGGCTGGGCCCGTGGATCCCACACGCTGGAACACCAGGCTGGGGCCGTAGATCCCATACGCTGGAACACCGCGCTGGACCCATGGATCCCACATGCTGGAACCCCGCCGAGCATGTGGATCCCACACGCTGGAACACCGTGTAGGGCCCGTGGATCCCACACGCTGGAACACCGTGTAGGGCCCGTGGATCCCACACGCTGGAACACTGCCGAGCACGTGGATCCCACACGCTGGAACACTGCCCGAGCACGTGGATCCCACACGCTGGAACACCGTGTAGGGCCCGTGGATCCCACACGCTGGAACACCGTGTAGGGCCCGTGGATCCCACACGCTGGAACACCGTGTAGGGCCCGTGGATCCCACACGCTGGAACACTGCCGAGCACGTGGATCCCACACGCTGGAACACTGCCGAGCACGTGGATCCCACACGCTGGAATACTGCCGAGCACGTGGATCCCACACGCTGGAACACTGCCGAGCACGTGGATCCCACATGCTGGAACACCGCGCTGGGCCCGTGGATCCCACACGCTGGAACACTGCCGAGCACGTGGATCCCACATGCTGGAACACCGCGCTGGACCCGTGGATCCCACACGCTGGAACACCAGGCTGGGGCCGTGGATCCCACACGCTGGAACACCGTGCTGGACCCGTGGATCCCACACGCTGGAACACCGCGCTGGGCCCGTGGATCCCACACGCTGGAACACCGCGCTGGGGCCGTGGATCCCATACGCTGGAACCCCGCCGAGCACGTGGATCCCACACGCTGGAATACTGCCGAGCACGTGGATCCCACACGCTGGAACACTGCCGAGCACGTGGATCCCACACGCTGGAACACTGCCCGAGCACGTGGATCCCACACGCTGGAACACTGCCGAGCACGTGGATCCCACACGCTGGAACACTGCCCGAGCACGTGGATCCCACACGCTGGAACACTGCCCGAGCACGTGGATCCCACACGCTGGAACACTGCCGAGCACGTGGATCCCACACGCTGGAACACTGCCCGAGCACGTGGATCCCACACGCTGCAACACTGCTGAGCACGTGGATCCCACATGCTGGAACACTGCCCGAGCACGTGGATCCCACACGCTGGAATACTGCCAAGCACGTGGATCCCACACGCTGGAACACTGCCCGAGCACGTGGATCCCACACGCTGGAACTCTGCTCGAGCACGTGGATCCCACACGCTGGAACTCTGCTCGAGCATGTGGATCCCACACGCTGGAACACTGCCCGAGCACGTGGATCCCACACGCTGGAACACTGCCCGAGCACGTGGATCCCACACGCTGGAACACTGCCCGAGCACGTGGATCCCACACGCTGGAATACTGCCAAGCACGTGGATCCCACACGCTGGAACACTGCCCGAGCACGTGGATCCCACACGCTGGAACACTGCCCGAGCACGTGGATCCCACACGCTGGAACACCGTCCCAGCACGTGGATCCCACACACTGGAACACTGCCCGAGCACGTGGATCCCACACGCTGGAACACTGCCCGAGCACGTGGATCCCACACGCTGGAACACTGCTGAGCACGTGGATCCCACACGCTGGAACACTGCCCGAGCACGTGGATCCCACACGCTGGAACACAGCCGAGCACGTGGATCCCACACGCTGGAACACAGCCGAGCACGTGGATCCCACACGCTGGAACACAGCCGAGCACGTGGATCCCACACGCTGGAACACAGCCGAGCACGTGGATCCCACACGCTGGAACACAGCCGAGCACGTGGATCCCACACGCTGGAACACAGCCGAGCACGTGGATCCCACATGCTGGAACACTGCCGAGCACGTGGATCCCACACGCTGGAACACTGCCCGAGCACGTGGATCCCACACGCTGGAACACTGCCAAGCACGTGGATCCCACACGCTAGAACTCTGCTCGAGCACGTGGATCCCACACGCTGGAACACAGCCCGAGCACGTGGATCCCACACGCTGGAACACTGCCGAGCACGTGGATCCCACACGCTGGAACACTGCCCGAGCACGTGGATCCCACACGCTGGAACACTGCCCGAACACGTGGATCCCACATGCTGGAACACCGTCCGAGCACGTGGATACCACACGCTGGAACACTGCCGAGCACGTGGATCCCACACGCTGGAACACTGCTGAGCACGTGGATCCCACACGCTGGAACACTGCTGAGCACGTGGATCCCACACGCTGGAACACTGCTGAGCACGTGGATCCCACACGCTGGAACACTGCCGAGCACGTGGATCCCACACGCTGGAACACTGCCGAGCACGTGGATCCCACACGCTGGAACACCGCCCGAGCACGTGGATCCCACACGCAGGAACACTGCCCGGACCCGTGGATCCCACATGCTGGAACACTGCTGAGCACGTGGATCCCACACGCTGGAACACTGCCCGAGCACGTGGATCCCACACGCTGGAACACTGCCCGAGCACGTGGATCCCACACACTGGAACACTGCTGAGCACGTGGATCCCACACATTGGAACACTGCCCGAGCACATGGATCCCACACGCTGGAACACTGCCCGAGCACGTGGATCCCACACACAGGAATGCTGCCCCGGCTTGTGGATCCCACACATTGGAACACTGCTTAGCTCGTGGATCCCACACACAGGAACACAGCCGAACACGTGGATCCCACATGCTGGAACACTGCCGAGCACGCGGATCCCACACGCAGGAACACTGCTGAGCATGTGGATCCCACACGCTGGAACACTGCTGAGCACGTGGATCCCACACGCTGGAACACTGCCGAGCACGCGGATCCCACACGCAGGAACACTGCTGAGCATGTGGATCCCTCACGCTGGAACACCGCCCGGACTCGTGGATCCCAAACGCTGGAACACTGTGGAGGCATGCGGATCCCACACACTGGAACTCCGCCAGGGCCCATGGATCCCACACGCTGGAACACTGCCGAGCACGTGGATCCCACACGCTGGAACACCGTCCGAGCACGTGGATCCCACACGCTGGAACACCGTCCGAGCACGTGGATCCCACACGCTGGAACACTGCTGAGCACGTGGATCCCACACGCTGGAACACTGCTGAGCACGTGGATCCCACACACTGGAACACCGCCCCAGCACGTGGATCCCACACGCTGGAACACTGCCGAGTACGTGGATCCCACACGCTGGAACACTGCCCGAGCACGTGGATCCCACACGCTGGAACACTGCCCGAGCACGTGGATCCCACACACTGGAACACCGTCCGAGCACGTGGATCCCACACGCTGGAACACTGCCGAGCACGTGGATCCCACACGCTGGAACACCGTCCCAGCACGTGGATCCCACACACAGCAACACTGCCCGGATCCGTGGAACCCACACGCTGGAACACTGCCCGAGCACGTGGATCCCACACACTGGAACACCGCCCCAGCACGTGGATCCCACACGCTGGAACACTGCTGAGCACGTGGATCCCACACGTTGGAACACTGCCCGAGCACATGGATCCCACACGCTGGAACACTGCCCGAGCACGTGGATCCCACACTGTGGAACACTGCCCGAGCACGTGGATCCCACACGCTGGAACACTGCCGAGCACGTGGATCCCACACACAGGAATGCTGCCCCGGCTCGTGGATCCCACACGCTGGAACACCGCCCCAGCACGTGGATCCCACATGCTGGAACACTGCCCGAGCACGTGGATCCCACACGCTGGAACACTGCTGAGCTCGTGGATCCCACACACAGGAACACAGCCGAACACGTGGATCCCACACGCTGGAACACTGCCGAGCACGTGGGTCCCACACGCTGGAACACTGCCCGAGCACGTGGATCCCACACGTAGGAACACTGCTGAGCACGTGGATCCCACACGCAGGAACACTGCTGAGCACGTGGATCCCACACGCAGGAACACTGCCGAGGCATGCGGATCCCACACACTGGAACTCCGCCAGGACCCATGGATCCCACACACTGGAACACTGCCGAGCACGTGGAGCTCACAAACTGGAACACCCTCCCGGGCTCGTGGACCCCATACGCTGGAACACCGGCATGCGCGTGGATCCCACATGCTGGAACACCGGTGCACGCGTGGATCCCACACGCTGTAACACCACTCAGGCACGTGGATCCCACAAGCTGGAACACCGGCGTGCGCGTGGATCCCACACGCTGGAACACCGGCATGCGCGTGGATCCCACACGCTGGAACACCACTCAGGCACACGGATCCCACACGCTGGAACACCGGCATGCGCGTGGATCCCACACGCTGGAACACCGCTCAGGCACACGGATCCCACACGCTGGAACACCGGCATGCGCGTGGATCCCACAAGCTGGAAAACCGGCGTGCGCGTGGATCCCACAAGCTGGAACACCGGCGTGCGCGTGGATCCCACATGCTGGAACACCGCTCAGGCACACGGATCCTACACACTGGAACAATACCTGAGCCGCGGATCCCACGAACTGGAACACCGCCGAGCACACGTATCTCACAAGGAGGATCACCGCACGGACCAGAGGATCCCACACGCTGAAACACCGCCCGGACCCGTGGATCCCACACGCTGGAACACCACCGAGCACCTGGATCCCACATGCTGGAACACCGCCCGGACCCGTGGATCCCACACGCTGGAACACCACCGAGCACCTGGATCCCACACGCTGGAACACCACCGAGCACCTGGATCCCACATGCTGGAACACCGCCCGGACCCGTGGATCCCACACGCTGGAACACCACCGAGCACCTGGATCCCACATGCTGGAACACTGCCCGAACACATGGATCCCACATGCTGGAACACTGCCCGAACACATGGATCCACTGAGCCACCTACCTCTCTGCACAAGTCTGCTGGTCCCGGCCTGCGCCACGGAAGTAGTAGCGGCTTTCTACTTTATGAATTCTGTGCTGTTCACAGTGGTTCACATAAAAGAATGGACCCAGATGGACCCACAGCTATTGAGGGTCCAAGCAATGGTCCAGTATGGGGGCCAACACAGAGCTTTGCCTGATGATCTGTGGGCCTATACATTAAATCTCCCGGAGCTGTTGGTGGAGGACGCCTTCTTATTGTGGTGGACATGGGTGATATTCCCAGAACCCGGTCAGTCACTTTTGCTGCAAAACCTCCACAATGGACACCCGGATGTGTCCAAGATCAAAATGCTCACCCGCAGCTATGTCTGGGGGCCCGGACCAACACAGACAGCGAGACGGTGGCTCAGTACTGCAGCCCATGCCAAGAGAACCAAAAGAATCCACCGGCTGCACCAATACAGCCTTGGAAATGGCCGTGAAAACTGTGGACCCACGATCACATCAACTTTGCTGGCCCATTTCAGGGAGCGACATGCCTCGTGATGGTGGATGTCACCCCTTCCATACCACTCCACCCGCCCACCTCTATGAGTCATGCCAATGACAGGCCCCACCAAAATTACCTCCCACTTCCATCCCCGCTTCGAGACTTTGCATATCCCCAATCAGATCATAAGTGTCCATATTTATCACATCTTTTATGAAAGATTCGAATATTTTCCCTATTTCATGATGATTGTGCCCCACTCCCGCATCAAGCAACCCCCCCAATACCCCAGATGGGCATTCCCTCTCTGGCCTCCACTGAACCCCCTCACAAAGTTGCCCCACTCAACTGCACTCAATCCCCCTCCAAACTCCCAAGCAACCCCAAACTGACAAGCGCCAGCCCCTGAACCCCCCCAAGCAATTTCCCAAACCCACGAGCACCCCTCTGGAGTGCTACCCCTTATCTGACTACCCCCACCCCGCCCTTCCACGAGCTCTTCCCATGGACTCCCTGGTGGATAGTGACGATCTGTGTACTCACCTCCAAATTCCCCCTCAGGGGTGAGTTTCCAGATTCATATTTTCAACAATCTGTTGTAAACCACGTTGATGTGACATCATGCTGGCAAGGTTAGAATTTACATGGGGAGAGGGGGAAAGTTATAGTGGAACTGCCCGTAAATGATATCATGTTGTATTCAAATGAGATTCTCGACATTCCTGGGTGTGAATCTCATTATATCACTGATGGGGGTGATAACAATCGCATAGAAAGATCTTGCTGGTGAGCCACTCATTCCCGTCCTCTCGCAGGATTTTGCATCCACATCACTGTTTGCTCTCACAGCGAACAGGGGCACAAAATTGTGGCCACTATGTCCACTGACTCCCCTTTAACAATTCTGTTTGCAACATCTTCAAAGAACCTCCAAGAGGTTTGTCAAACATGATTTTCCATTCATAAATCCATGTTGACTATGCCCAATCAGATCATTATTATCCAAGTGTCCATATTTATCACATCCTTTATGACAGATTCTAACATTTTCCCAATTACTGATGTCAGGCTAACAGGTCTTCAGTTCCCCATTTTCTCCCTCCCTCCCTTCTTAAATAGTGGAGTCATGTTTGCTACCTTCGAATCTGCAGGAACCATTCCGGGATCTGTAAAATAGTCACTTGCTCATAAAGAACTCAACGTAGTGCTGAAAAAAACAACAGATATGCTGAACTTTTGTGTCTTGTACTCATCAGGACCCTCTTTAGTAATAAACTATAGAATTTTGGAAGATGGTCACCAATGTATCCATTACCTCCATAGCTACCTCTTCCAAACCTCTGGGGCTTATCAACCTGCAGTCCCATTAATTTCTCCAATACAACCTTCTTACTGATAAAATTTCCTTCAATTCCCCAGATTCCCTCATCCCTTGGATCTCTAATTCTGGGAAATTTCCTGTACCTTGCTCAGTGAAGACAGATTCAAAGTAATCATTTGGCTTCGCTGCCATTTCTCTCGTCCCCGTTATAAATTCTGCTGTCTTTGCCTGTATTGCCTGCATTTGGTCTGAGCCAAATGGTTCCATTTACAGTCCTATAGAAACTATTAGGGGTGGCACTGCTGCCTCATGGTGCCGAGGACCCGGGGTTAATCTGGGCCCTTATCTTTTTCAGTTTTTGTGCCTCAAAGGAATGTATAATTGCTTTAAACTATGTGATTTTTTTTAAAGGCTGTCCATGTACCATCATACCTTTCAATCTATTTTCCCAATCCACCTGAGATAATTTGCTACTTATATCTTCATACTTCCTTGTGTTCACATTTAACATCCTGTCTTCAGATTGAACTACCTCGTTTTCAAACATAGGGCGGGATCATCTGGCCATCCTGCAGTGGAGGAGACCTGTCATTGGCTGGTGGCAGGATTGCGCGGTCCCACTGATGTCTACAGGGTTTTGCGTGCCCCGTGCTGGGGAATGCACCATGGGGAGTTACCATTGGCAGGATCAGAAGATCCTACCAGCGGGAAGGAACAGAAAAGTTAAACCATAATGTAAAATATAGTCACTCATCCCTTAAGGTCCTTTTACAGCAAGATTATTAACTAGTCTTTTTTAATTACAATAATACTAAACCTAAAATAACCTGTTCTCCAGTCGATTCCTCGATAGACTGCACTACGTAACCATCCGTAGCACACTGCAGACATTAGGCAGCAGGGAGTTGTCCTGGGAGTTCTCAACATTCACTCTGGACCCCATGAAGCCTGATGGCATCAGGTGAGACATGGGCAAGGAAACCTCCTTCTGATTGACACCTACTTCCTTCCCACCACTCATAAGTACTCCTCCATTTTGATCACCATTTGCACAAAGCATTGAAAGGTAGAAAGAGTACAGGATGAACTCTCAGAGGGGAACTTCAAAATGTTCGGAGTGGCTCAGTAGTACCACTACTGGTTGAATCCTGAAGGACATATCTGTCAGATTGGGCCTGCTGCTGATGGGGTCTGAAAACCAACAAGAGGGGTAAATCTACTCGTATTCATCCTCACCAAGCTGTCACAAATGCATTTCTCCGTGACAGTATTGGTTGAAGTCATCAGTCAAAGTCCTTGTAGAGATGAGGTCAGGCCATCACACGACAAACACCCTCCATCATGTTTTGCGCTGAATGGAATATATTCAGACAAGGTTTAGCAACTCCAAACTGGGCATTCATGAGGAGCTGTGGAACATCAGCAGCAGAAGGATTGTTTCACGCCATAATCTGTAATCTCATGGTGTGGCATATCACTCATTCCATTACCATTAAACCAGCGTGATGCACTATCAATTACGACAAGATGAGAGTGGAGAGTAATCGAGGCTTTATTGAGCAGTGATGTGTTGCACAGAGAAATGGCTGCAGCTCGGTGAGCCCACACATTTATACTCCGCCTACTGGGTGGAGTCAGCAGGCAGGGATCTACCATGATACCTGTAGTACTGGAGTCTTACCGTATGACTTCTCATATGTGTAACATATACAAACAGTGGTGACTACCACACAGGGGATCAAACCTGGCTCAATAAGAAATATAGACTCTATGCAACAATATTAATGCCATCAATAGTATATGGTAGAGGAATAGAGAAGCTTGTCTTTTACCATTAGCAAGTTTATTCTTCACACAGCTCAGTGGAGTCAAACTCCTTCTGGTCCCCCATCCCCAACTGTTCCATTTTTGTCCATTTATACTCTTTTGGAGGTTGAGTCAATGATCATCATCAACAACGTAATTGGTTTAACAATGTAATTGCCAAGGGATGCAATTGCTGACACAAAATTAAAGCTTTACAAACAAAAAGAAATTCAAGAGCACATTTTTCCAATTTAAATGAATGGAAACACGTTATGTGCTTTAACGTTATAGATTCCACAATCCCTTTACCATATTTACACATACACATAACCACAGAGCAAAAAATATTTTCCATTTTGTTATTATACCATAAGACACCCCTATTCCAATACATGTAGCAATTTCATGGAGCAGGCATTTCTTTTTGTTAAACAGTCTGATAATTGGTGACTTGTGTCAACCCACCACGGCTTAGAAACTTCCTTCTTTTTAACATTTTATTTATACTAGCTAGGTTTATTCCTAGCCTTTTTTTTAGTGACACTTTTCGTTGAATAGGTATTGTTCCACAGGGATTGGTTATCAGAGTAGCACCCTATGGGCAATCCTTTCTCACTTTGCCTCTTGCACAATATTTGTGTAAGTATATGGGATAAGTAAGCCCTCATATCTATTGCTTCAACCAATACCAGAGTTTCTGCAGCGAAGATGCTTTTCATTACCCTTTTACTTTTCTTGGCTTTCCAAATCAAAAGGCAACATTTATCGTTCTTCTGTATGAAAAATATAATGAACCTTGCAGTGCTCGAGAATCTATCCGGAAGATTGGCATGGTGTTTCTTTTTGTGAAGATCTGACCCCTTTTATTGGGATGTGACTAACATTTTCTGGATAAGATTGTTGGTTCAATTCACTCCTGATTTGTTTTGCTTATTGTCTAAATCTATATACTGAAAGGCCCCAGAAGTCTGGCTTTCAAACTTAAATTCCAATCTAAATATCGACCAACCATTACTCAAATTCTATAGAACTTCCCCACAGAAAATTATCCACACGCATGATAAGGGGATTCCTATTAGTCTTTCCCTGCGATAACAATAGAACCTCATAGTGTCTGCTTTTAGCAACCCGTTTTCAACAAGATCGACCTCTCGGGAAAATACCACACTCTGGACACATCATTCAATCCTGAAACACACTTGTTTAATTCCACACATTTCCTTTGATATTAGAAGCTTCTTTAGGTGGTTTCAAAAATAATTCTGCTGGTATATATATTAAATGTTCTAATGCTGCTTTTATATCTATCGATCTTCACACCCAGGAATATGTTGCGAAAATGACCAAAGAAATATTCAAGCATACATTCCCTGAAGTAAAGGGGTCCACTCTGACATCCTGATCCCCAAGTCTTTCCTCAAAACACTGAGCTATAGTCGAGCTTTAGACTTGTACGTGTCATTAGGAAGCATCCTTTTGATGCATATCCACCTGTGTAACAAGGCTGGCTGTCTCCTGTCTGGTATTTCAGTAGGTACACCAAATTCTTTCCAGCTCTTTTTGTTTTGTTTCTTTTTTCAGCTTGTTTTCCAATTTATTGACAGCTACAAAAGTTCCTTGATCATGAGGGCTTTTACTTCTGGTGACATTCTTAGTTTGTTCTGCAGTTCTCTTTCTGGTCAAGTTACAACCTCATTCACCTCCTTCTCTCTTCCCGAGCGGCTACAACATGATCTTTCCTGCATGTGATCAGAGTCCTGTCTGCAATTCCGAGATCTTTCCTGGTGGCACAATCCCTTTCTGGTTCCCTGTTTATTCGCTTTCTGGCCTTCCCCATTTTTTTACCTCATTTTGCCAATCCACGGTCTTATCTCATGACATTAATCCTGCACATTTAACAAATGTTTACATTTACCAGTGGCCTTTGTGGCTTGTCTTATGTATCTCCCTATGCATTTACCCCTTCTATCATGTTTTGCTATCTTTGTCCCGACTTTGGGTAGTTGTCCTTTTGAGCACGGTAGCATAGTGGTTAGCACAGTTGCTTCCCAGCTCCGGGGTCCCAGTTTCGATTCCCGGCTTGGGTCACTGTCTGAGCGGAGTCTGCATATTCTCCCCGTGTCTGTGTGGGTTTCCTCCGGATGCTCCGGTTTCCTTCCACAGTCCAAAGATGTGCAGGTTAGGTGGATTGGCCATGATAAATTGCTCTTCGTGCCCATAAAAGGGTAGGTGGGGTTACGGGGATAGGGTGGAGGTGTGGTGTTAGGGTGGAGGTGTGGGCTTAGGTAGGGTGCTCTTTCCAAGGGCTGGTGCAAACTCGGTGGGCCGAATGGCCTCCTTCTGCACTGTAAATTCTATGAATAAATAACCTTATCCTGTGCTTCAGTGTTATTTTGCTCATCAATCAATTATTTATTTGCCATGGTTGGTTCCTCATAATTGCCATTATGTTCACATGTGAAGTGCACAATACATCTCCAACAGTTTTGCTCACATCTATAAAAGGTATAGTCAGTGCCAATAAGCCTTGAAGAATGAACTCTAACAGTTTGGTTCAGGTGTTGTACAATTATTACTTTTCCATCACTGCCTGTCACATTGTCAAGACCTTCCCATTCGTTCTGCCCTTCTCTTTCATTATTTGCAAAGTCTCTCTGTCTAAATTGTATTCCTGACGGTGTTATGCGGTGCCTGAAGACTCGCCGAATTCTCTCCGAAACTTCAATTTTAACAAAAACCTTTTTGCATGCATGCAAAACATTCAGATTAGCAGAAAATGCAGAACCAATGCAAGTGCCTTCTAGAAACATCTGCTCGGACCAATGGCAACTTTAGATTCCTACCTTACACCAATTGGTACGGACTGTACACCAACCATTTACAAAGAGTTCTTTGCGTGCACTGCCCAAGCCAGTGCTATTTGCAATTTACAATCTGGTTGATCAGCCAATATTTTATGTAATGCATAATTTGCCAATGCATGATTTCTCTCGCGCAGACCATTACTGAACGGGATCTGTCTCAGCATGCACAACTATGATGTTCAAATTTTCACGCATGTCTCAACTCCTCAGTGGCAAATTTCCTGTCATTATCCGTCAGGAACTTCATTGGTGTCCCTCATCCTGGTCCCACCCATTTCTCCATGACCATTTCGACAAATGGTCTGTTCGTGCTTACCATGTATTACCATGTGGCTAAATCTGGTCACCATATCTATCAAGTGCTGCAGGAAAATAACCCTATCTTTATCCCATTCTTTTAAGTCCTTTGCCATTGTATCATTAAACTACCTGGCTATTGGCAAGCTCACAACAGGACATTGTGGTGTTTTTCAATATTTTATTCAAATTTCACATGGAACTGTGACTTGCTCAAAAAGGTAATTGTATTCGTTATCAAGCACTCCAGAATCTTACAGTAAAGCCTTCAGTTTGTGTTGCCCCAGATGTGCAAATTGTCCATGCAACTTCCAAATAATCTTCTTTTTGTCGACCAAATTCTTCTTCCCAGAGTAAATACGGCTTCTTGAATTCCTTGATGAGAAACGTTTGGCTTCCTTAATGGCAGGTAGTAATGGTCTGATCTAGTAAAATGTGGATGTACAATCTTCCTGAACATGAATGCTGTGTCATTCTTCACGTCTAGTGTCATCTGTGCTTTCTTCATCGAAGACCTGCTTACCAGGAGAGGTATGCTGCTAGAAACCACATCAGTACTGATGAAAAGGCTGATCCTAGCTATCGTACAAGGGAGAGTACCCTTTTGGAAGATATTAGTGTGTTGTCATCTCCAAAGCCGAAGCATGTATATCTTTCATATTCTTTCAGCTTATGCTGACCTGCCTCATCAAGAGACACCAGGTAGCAGTGAAGCAAGTTTATCCCATACACTGTGAGAGTGCAACCGCTACCTAAAACTGCACAGTTGAATGAACCAGCCATGGAAAACTCATCACTGGATTCAAGTTCTGAGTGACAACACAAATCCTTAATGGCAGTCCCATCATCAGTTTCAACCTCGGAGTTCTCTACTTTGTGCATTATTTCAAGAACTTGATTCACTCGCTGTGGGAAATGCATCATATAATAATACTTGGAATCACAATGATAACATTGGTTAACCATTTTCAGTGCGTTTCTTGGCTGTAAACCCCTTGGGTTGTCATCCTAGACCCACTTTATATCTCGACTCTCAAATTGGTTAAAAGTAGGGCCATCTTCAGACAGCCCATCAGTAACCCCAATAAAGCCGTTTCAAATGTTTTGACAATCATTTTTGCCACCATTGAATCCTCCATCCTTTGCTTTATTGAAGAGTTGCCTGTGTTAAATAAGAAAATGAATGGAAATGACTGATTCCTAAAAACATTTTAGGGCAGCAGTCATTCAGTCTAAAAGAGAGTCTTCACTTCAGTATTGGACCCCAGTTAATACTAGAAGTCTATTGGGATGAGAAATGTGTGCACAATCAAGTAACTTAAATGTCAATACAAAGTCTGGGATGTCAAGTTCAAATCTCTTCAGTCTCTTGTATCATTTGTCAAAGTCCATGATATATTCCTCCATGGACTGACCATCTGTTTTCCTAAATCCATCAAAGGCTGGTCAAGATACACATGCTTCCAATAAGTCATCCTTTTTGTAGAATTATCCAAAAATTGTGACAGAAGGTCCAGTCCCTCTTCACTATCCAAATCATTCATGTTCCACACTGAAAATACTCTACTCCTAAGCTTACTATTTTCAGAAAATTACAAAGACACTCTGTGCTTTTTTCTGGGTAATGAAGTAAACCATGTCACATGTCAACTTCAGCTTTTCATTGCTGAAAGTCAAGGCCTGACATTTTGCATCGTCCTTCTGCCATTCTGTAACTTAAATTTGTTAACAGCAGGATATTTCTTTTCATTCAGAGGGCAGGGACAAAAACCTTATTTTATCTCAACCAATCACCAAGGCTTAATGTTCACCCTCTGCTACCATGCTAATTCCATTAATAGTATATGGTGGAGGAATAATACAACAGCTTGTCTTTTACCTTTAGCAAGTTTATTCTTCATACAGCTCGGTAGAGTAATCAACTCCTTATGGTTCCCCATCACCAACTGTTCCAGTTGTGTCCATTTATATCTTTTGGAGGTTGAGTCAATGATCATTACCTGTGTTTCACAATGTAATGGCTGAGCAATGTAATTGCAAAAGCCTGTGCTTGCTGCTGGAGGTTGTGTTTCTCTGAGCTCCTGCTGCTTCTGGCTGTAACCCTGCTTCCAGACCTGGTGTGTTATTCTGTATACTGGCTGTCTTTTCCGGACTTTGAAACCTGGACTAGAGCAAGGGTACACGACTGGGGTTAACAGCTGGGAGTGGAGCAAGGGGCAGATTTTGGTTGGCCTGCTGGCGGCTGAAAGTGGAGGAGAAAGAACTCACTTCTGCAGTCTTTGGATTGGATAGTGTCTGAAGACTGGATGCTGGTACTGTGGGACCTTGGCTGTTCGCTGTGAAGACATAGAACAATAAGGCTATCGACTCCATTTTTTTGAGACTGTCCACCATGCATGTATTGTCCAGTTTTCTCAGCATTCATGGTTCATTCACAAGTCTCCGCTTGCAGTGGGAAGTGCAGTGCAAGAAAATATTTTGAGATTTGTTTAAATTTGCTTTGGAAACGAGCGACAGTTTCGGAACATGTTACCATACACTCCAGAAACTAATCACAAACTTTCAAATGAGTGGTCCAGAGGAGGAATAGAGCTGTTGACAATGGAGCCAAAGCATAAAGTCAAGCTAGAACCTGCCATCAAGACAGCACCATCGGATACGAGACCATCAACAGGAGACGTCCTATTAGGAGCAGATTGAGCCTCATCTGGTTGGAACCAATCACCCTGCAGTCAACCTTGTTACAACACCCTGGGCACAGTTAATTCCAGCCCCCCTTCACTCTGAGTCGCAAAACAATTGAATTCACCAATAATTCTTAGAAAAATACCCAAAGTCTTTGGCCTTTAGCTGCCCAATAAGTATAGTCACCATGTTTGTAAATTTAAACACAATTACTTTTTATTTATACAAGAACTATAATGAAATATGCAGCAAGTACAACTGGTTAACTATCAACTAATCCCCCACTTTATCATATCCCCCCCACCCTCTGCACACACACAAGACAAACAAACACAGAGGTGAAGAGAGGAGTGAAAATAATAAGGAAAAGTAAAATATAAGAGCCTTTGTTTCAGATGGTTGATTCTAGATCACTTTTCTTCAAACCAGGCTTTCAGCTCAAGATATCGGCTTTCCAGTCTGTAATGGCTTTCACTGCAGATTCATTCAGGTCTCTGCAGTTTCAGAAACGCAGAGAAAGTAAGAAAGGGAGCAGGTTCATTCCTCGAAGTGTCCAGGATTCAAACTCTGCTTTCCTTAGGTGTCTGGAAATCAACCTATCCAGGCAGGATCTAATCACCACCTGTTGCCGGACAGAATATGGGATTTTGGCCAACTCATTGGCCACCCACCAACCAATCGAACCGAGTCCCACCCCATCTCTCGGGAGGAGATTTTCCATTGTGCGCTGGAAGCTAGCGCAGGCTGAAGCAATGTCGAATGGCAATTTGATAGGTGAGCTTAGCGGAGAGGTCCTCAATTTGCAAAATCAGATACTGATTGGCCTGGGCAGCCTGGTTTGTGGTCAGCTAATAGTTCCGACAAATCCTTCTCAGACGTTCAGATTAGAACAGGGTCTATTAGCACCACCCACTCTGAAAACTGTACCAGCTTGATTATACCCAGCCCTTCCAATCTCTTTAGCTCAGATTGAACCTTGTGATGTAATGCATAAGGCACTGGTCTGGTTCTGGAGAACTTGGTGTTGAATCCAGGTTGATGGATAACTTGCCCTTTACGCCCTTAATTCAGCCCAATTCCTGTTGAAGACAACTTCATACCTCCTTAAGACATCTTAGAGGTTTGAAGAGTTTCATTCAGTTGATCCTAATCTTCTGTAACCAGTATCTTCCCAGCATTGGGTCTATGTCCTTCCATGACAACCAAAGACAGATTGGCCTCCTGCCCTCTGTACACTGCTGGGGTATTGGCTGTTCTCAGGATCTTCAAAATTTCGCCGGTATATGCTGAGAACCTGGCTGTAGTATTCTTCAAGCTTTAAGACTGGTTTCCTAGATGAAGATATTGCTCACCCACTAAAATCACTGAAGCCCTAGTGTCAACTTCCATTTTATGGGTCTACCATTTAACCTTAAGACAATTTCAATTGGAGCCGTCTTATTCAATTGGTCTGTATTCAACCAATACATTGCTTACTCTTTTTCAGAGCTCTCTCCCACTATGTTCAGTGATGCTGTGGACTGCTGCTGCTATTCTTTTGCATTGGTGTACTTTGCCTTGCATGACAATATGTTTGAATGTGCCCCCTTTGGTTGCATCGGAAGCACATGAATTCCCAAACATGGCAGGTCTCCGGGGGATGGTGTGTGACATCCCCTATGCACCACCCCCCTCAATGACAGCAGCCCAGCTCGGATTCGGATTGACACCACATCTCTTTCCCGCTCCTTGGGTTCCGATCCTGCCCACTCACCATGGTCATGACCCATAATGGTCAGCACATTCGCTTCTACACGGGAGAGGATAGGCAGGTGGACTCAGCCTCCTCCAGGCACAAGATCCTGTCACAAGTCGTGAAAGCCATTTTGGAAGAAAGAAGGTGAGTGTGTAGGTGATATCCTTTTGAAGTTCTCCCCGTGTCTGCGTGGGTTTCCTCCGGGTACGCCGGTTTCCTCCCACAAGTCCAAGGATGTGCGGGTTAGGTGGATTGGTGCCAGACTGTGACCCAAGCTGGGAATCGAACCCGGGTCCCTGGTGCTGTGAAACAACAGTGCTAACCACCATGCGGCACTTTTCATTCTGAACAGAGGGAAGTGGCTGGTGAAAGGTGCTTTGTCATGTAAGGTGTGTCGTAAGAAACAAGAAAGAGGATAAGTGTAAAGAAACCCTGAGTGGCGCCCCCTGCAGCATTGCCACTCACCATGGTCATGACCCATAATGGTCAGCACATTCGCTTCTACACGGGAGAGGATAGGCAGGTGGACTCAGCCTCCTCCAGGCACAAGATCCTGTCACAAATCGTGAAAGCCATTTTGGAAGAAAGAAGGTGAGTGTGTAGGTGATATCCTTTTGAAGTTTTGTACAATATGCCTGTCGTGGTTGAATAGTCTTCAAGCAATATGAAGGATTTGAAATGTCATGAAGCGGAGTTTGCAATATTGATGAAAGTGGGAAGCGCAGATTACATGAGTTTGAGGAGAAGAAGGTGGAGTGAATTGTTGTAAAGTAATTTAGGAGATTAAAGGGAGTGGGAGAAGAGAGTATTGTGAGAAATCTCCACATTACAACAGTGATCACAGTTCCAAAAATATTTAAATGATTGTAAGGTGTTAAGGGTGACCCTGAAGTCAGTAAAGGTGCTATGCAAATGCAAATCTAATCTTTCTTTTCATCCTTTCTCCCTTTAGTTAGTGAAGTTGCACGTATCAGGATACAATAGTTGAGGTGAGATGCAAGGTTCTTCATTTGATAAACCATCTGTTGCCAAGCCCTGGGTGCTAAGCTCTTGTCATTAACATCCTCAGGGATGTCTTCCCATTTGTCGGGTCGGTGCTGCTTGGAGAGCTTTCCTCTTCCTGGGGAAAATACGGTCAACAGTAATCTGCCTGGACCTAAGCCTCCCACAATGCAGCAGAGAATCTAACTGCCCCTCTCTGAACTTCACAGCAATTTTTCTTCTGACAAACATTCCCTGTTATTTGCAACCAGAGTGCAGTTCCCTTTAAGAGGTTCTAGCTGCCTTGAATATGTATCAGTGCAGCCCAATTTTCCAACCCCCCCTCCCGCCCCACCCCGCCTCCCAAACAGTGGTATAGCCATTGAGCAGTTCAAATAGCCAATGGGTTTCTGGCTGCAGTTTGTAGAAAACTTTAAAGTAAGTATAATCAAAAAATATGTGATGTAAATCACCAGTCAGGTGTTTTTCCAATAACTGATTCAGTTTTTATTCCGGAAATCAGGAAAATGTTGTTTGTTTCATTTTGTTTCCTAAATTCATTCAGACCTGGGATCAAATTGTAGCTTGTAACATGATGATAAGCAGCAACAGAAAAATGTGTGTGCACAATGTGCCCTGAGGACATACCCTGGGCAAAAACCATAGGAGATGCAATAAATGGGAGTCTTTGTAAAGTCATCTTAGATTCACATAAACAAATGATGGCCTGTTTCTTGCCTCTCTTTGGGACTGTACTCCATGAATAATTGCAAAATATAATTTAGGTAATCTATTGCTTCTCCAGCATGCACCATACTAATATTCTGAAGATGGTGAAAACAGCTATTCATTTTGCTAATGCTGAATTTAAATCAAAATACTTGAAGAACTAAGTGAAGGTAATCTTTATTGTCACAAGTAGGCTGACATTAACACTGCAATGAAGTTACTGTGAAAAGCCCCTTGTCGCCACATTCCGGCGCCTGTTCGGGTACACTGAGGGAGAATTCAGAATGGCCAAATTCCCGAACAACACGTCTTTCGGGACTTGTGGGAGGAAACCGGAGCACGCAGAGGAACCCCACGCACACACAGGGAGAACGTGCAGACTCCATACAGACAGTGACCGATACTGGGAATTGAACCTTGGACCCTGGAGCTGTGAAGTAACAGTGCTACCGTGCTACCATGCTGCCCGAATGTATAGATTGATATGGAGCGATACTGGCTATTTGAAGAAGCCATTTCACACGATCATTGAGAAAAGGAAACAATGTTTTTAGATGCGTTCTTGCTCCTCGGCGCAAACCCAATCCTCATCCTAGCCCAGGTATGCTAAATTCAATTAAAATACCCGCACCACTGCATCAGGTGAATTTTGCTAATCTACCGCAGCCATATTATCCCTGGCTCTTCCTGACTAGTCTTTTCTGAAAACAAGATTTATTTTTTTTAACCATTGTGAAGGGCTACATCAAGTACTTAAAGGTTGGCCCAAACATTTCAACAAATTAATTTGTAATCCAACAGATTTACTACATATATCCATGTATTAAAATGAGAAACTCCATTCCTTTGTATGTTTTAAGATTTTATTACTGGTGTAAACTGAAGGTGCTGACTCCCTGCGTATTAATGATGTGCTATTAAGCTGATTTTAACAGATGATGATTGGCTGTGTTTTAATTGATAATACAATTGTGAATTGTTTTTTTTAATTAAAATTGTTATTTTCCCATCACATTTGCCTGATATAAGAACAAACTTATCAACTATTCTCATAGATGTTTATTATTCTGTGTACCATTGTTAGATTAAGTTAAATTAAAAATATTCATTAAAATAATAGTATTTACTAAATCTCTCTGTTGAAGTGTGAACAGGGGCCATTAAACAATTGAGGCAGTGCAGACAACATTGCTGTGGACATGGAACAGATAGTGAAACCGAGCACAGAAATATGATAGTGAGCTTCATTTTGCATCATCAATGATAGATGTACATTAAGAGAAGGAGACTGTCTATATTTAAATCACTGAATTATAATGACACTATTGGAAGTTAATGCTTTTACCCCTTTAATTTATTTAAACTGCAATATTTCCTCAAATCAAATTGATTATTTTTCCTGAGTTAAATATGCACTTTGTAATATGTAATAAGGAGAGTTACTCTCAGGTTCTCTAACTATGATGGATATTAAAACACAACAGAATGGTTTCTTTTAAAAAGTGCATTAATTTTAATGTCATTTGCTGAATTTCTTCCTGGTTACCTGGGTGATTGACAGGCATGGCAGCACGTCATGCTTAAGAGTCTCCAAACTAAATTACTGACAAATCCAGATTGGTAGAATTTCCATTTCTCTGATGTAGAATACATAATCACCCCCCATCCACTGGGGTACACTCTACTAAAGCCCATAGAATACAGGCCGATGTTGGCAATAATCAGAGATTAAGTAGCCTCCCGTCCATTTGAGTACTGCATCAATTTAATGAGTTAAACCTCAGAACCATTTAGCACAGAGAACTATAGCTCTCACAGCTTGTCCATTTAAGGTGACCCAAGTCTTAGCATGGCTATCCCGACTTGAGTGGATCTACCCCTCCAGGTACCATCAATGGACTCTCTTTTATCAATTGCCACTAGTTTTGTGGTCACTGTTCAATGACCCTTCTGAAAAGTATGTGTGTGTGTGTATGTGGATGTTTATTGGTGAAATGTGGCTGTGATACCTCACAGTTAAATAGCTGAGCAATATCCATTGTCCAGATTAATACATGATGAATGTTAATTTTCTGTTATTTATCACTCTCTTTTCTTGGATTTGGCTGTGCGCAAATTGGCTGCATAACTACAACAACTGAACTTCAAAACTAGTTCATTCATTGCGAAGAATGATAGGGCATTCCAAGGCCCTTAAAGGCCACTTGGGAAAGAGATGTTTCAGAGAGACGTGAAGAGGCACTGCATGAAGGCAAAACTCTTTTGTCACTGTTTATGCAAATTTATTATTTCACTTACATGAGCCAACAGAAAAAAATAGGAGTGGGCACTGGGGGTAATAAAAATCCTCTTTTATTTATGTCATTATAACAAATGGTTTTATGATGGCTCTCAAACTCCCATTTCCTGGATATCAGTGGAATGGCATGTCACCATGGAAAAATGAGCCTCTGCAAAAGTTGTAAAATTATTTTGATTATTTCCTCCCCTAAAACACATGAAAAGCAATTTAATGAGAAAAGTGCATGACAAGAGCGGGAAATTATTTTTTAATTTGCCAGCGTTTAGCGATCTTGCTTGTTGGTGCCAAATACTGGATGGTCTTTTAGGCCAGGGGAGTTGAGGAAACTTTGGCACCCTTATTGAAACTTGGTGTTTAAAATACTAGATACAGAAAACCTTGAGCGTATATTTCTGAATACAAGGTAATTTAATATATCACAAATACTACGGGTCTTGATAAATTTTGACCATTAAAAAAAAACTCCCAGCTAAAAAATGTTGAAACGAAATATTTCCATAAAGGAAATCATTCCATAAAGACATTTTCAGGGAAGAAATATTGTTGCATTAAAAGTTGGGAATAAATAGCAACCTGAATATTTTAAAATGCATTTCTGTAGCTATGTGCTTTCACCAACAAGGTTGTGATACATTCGTTGAATTGTACTGTGCGTGCCTTTGATCTGGGCACAAACCTCAAGTCATAAGAAGATCTGTCACTTTTTTGTCATGTAACTGGTGCTTGGATAGAAAGTGGAAAGATAAAAGTCAAATTACATGGTTTCTGTGGTAGCATTTTCAGTATTGTTCAAATGAAGAATCGTAGTTCTATCGCGTTAAATGTACTTTGGGTACCTAATATCGATAGAAAGTATTTATAGGTTGTGTTTAACACAATTAGTTATAGAGTCCATAGCTTTTTATATTATCTCACAAGAACTTTTACACTGGTGTGAAATCTCGAGTCTTGTATTTTCTCTCTCTCACATAGGCATCATTCTAGCTGTTCTGAATGGCCTCTGAATTATCATTTTAATATAGAATTAAGTACAGTTTTATTCTGGGATTATGTCATTCATAAATTGGCTCACTTCACTTGCCACTTTTATAACCATCAGAGAAAAAAGACGTACATCAATTCATGCCTGTGTACTAAAAACCTCTGGCCCAGAATTCTGACCAGGCTCAAATAGGAAGTGCAGTGGATTCCTTCATCAAGTGATGGCATTTCACCAACATTTCACAGAGTCATTTCCATACCAGGGAAGGAGTGGGTGTGGGCTGATCTTTCATCAGCCCTTCTCCTACATGCTTGTAGGTGTTCCTGGGATAGCCTCACTCGGTTTCGGCTGAAAGCTGATGTGGGTCCCAACAATGTCTTCTAAACCATTACCCAGCAAAGGCACTTGGTCGCGAAAGAAGCTTCTCACTGTCAGGTTTGAACTGTGTATACAGACTAGTCTCAGTACATAAAGGTCGATCGTGGTATTTCAAGTCTAAGTACCAGTTTAACAATGTAATTTGTGTATTGCTGAAAAAGGAGACGTGTCAATGTTTTTTGACTTGTACTCATCGGGATATTGTGCAAGCATACTAATATAAAGGAAAAACAACAACTTGCACTGTATGAGAAAAGGAATCTGATTGGTTGACAAGTGGACTCTGATTGGTGGAGGCATTGCCATGGAATACGCACCAGTTGATTGGTAACTGACACTTAACTGATGAACATTGTTTGGAATTTAAACTAGGCAGCTTGACCATGCTTGGTCAAGGCATTGTCCTGAGGAATGAGTCAGTGAATGACCTGTCCCTCATTCTGTTTAGCTGAAAGAGGTGCAAGGTGTGTACATGTTCTTCCTGTCTGCAAGCAGGGCCCGATGTATTAAAATATGTAGCTCCAGTGCATGCAACTATGCCATATTATGAACACGACTGACAATCTCAAATTGATTGTCAGTGTCATTTTTAGCACACTTGATCATTTATCAAATGTTGTCCAATCAAAGAGTCCCATCTAATTCTGACATTCTAATGTTGGACACTGCAATTTGAGTTTTGAAAGCTCGGGCTGGCTGAGTATGGTCTGTACCATTGCCAACAGTGGCTGGGACATGCTGTTTGATACAATCCACTAGTCTTTGAGATGTATGGTCGACATACCTAGCTTAACACTAGCACTGAAATTCATACGTCAGATTACTCTTCTGTGTGATAGGCAGAACGCCTTTTTGGCTTGATGGCAGCATTCTGTTTGTGGCGAATGCCACTCATGTTGCTACGGAAACAACCAGTTTCACCTGTTACTTTGAGATATCTTGCCCTTCCAGGGTAATCTGAGATGGACTGGGCAAGAGTTTATGTGATATACAGTGCAAAATTATCTGTTTGTATGCAGCTGCATGTAATCATTTTCTCACATGTCCTAATGGGCTCCATTGTGTGCTCAAATTCACCTTTGAAATGGAGCAGCCAAATGAACCCCCTTCCTTTACATACTGATTGAGAAATTTGTCAGGGTTTCTCTATCATGTCCACTGCAAGCTGACCTTCCCTGGTCAATATACGCATTGAGATTCTTACAGTTCCACCCACCAAAATATTGGTCTTATGGGCTCATCATGCAGGCTCAATGCAGAAATAAGATGCATCAAAGACATCAGGCATGATTTTACGAAAAAGTTTCTAAGTGTCATTTGTGGCAGGTTGTTCTCGGGGTTTCCCACCAGCTATGCCAGCAAGTTCCCTACCACTACCTAACCAAACGTAGTCACTTTTTGGGGGAGTTTCTCACCGGTTTAGCCCACACTTTGAATTTGTTTCATCACTGGAGAGCTGAACTCAGAGATCTGGCCGCCATTTTGAAAGGGTGCCCTAATCTTGTGAGCTTGTGAGTCCCCACACTACCCCCATCGATGGGCAATATTATCCGCAACATGGGAATTACCCCACATCCCTCCAATGGGGGGGCCCTCTCTTCTGGCCTCTCCACACCGTCTTACAGACCCCTCCTTCCAGGAGCCCCACCCATCACCTGCCCAACCTCACAGAGGCCCCATCTTACTTGTCCCACACCCCCCACCCTTCATGCCCCCTCCATCCTCCTTTCAATGCCCTGGCCCACTTTGGGTACGGACCCTTGGCAGTGCCACCACGGCACCTGTTCCAGGCGGAGGGCCAGGGGGCCACCCTGCCCTATTCCTGGCCAGGCCACCCAGGGGCCTCCGATGGCCGCCCCAGACAGGATGGATGCCGAGATCCCGCCGGGTAAGACCAAATGTGAATGGCGTCGATGGGATTCGGGCTTTATTGGGCAGCCACTCGGCCCATCCTGGGCGGAAAATCGCCGGGGGCGGCACGTAGAGCGGCCCCCAACCAGCGCCGCGTCAGCGCCAATGGGGCCGATTCTCCGACCTGGCGTGGGCTGAGAGAATCCCGCCCCCCAATTTCAGCTCTTAAATGGACCGTCAAATTTTCTGCCCCGCACGCGGTGAATCGCGTCAAAGTGAAAATCGCCCTGAACATTTAAGCCACGGGGTCCTTCCAGGCGCTGAGTGTGGACCTGTCCGGGATATCACAAAGCTCGGTGCGCAGGTGCATCTGCGCCGTCACGGAGGCCCCATATGCCCAGTCGGCACAACACATCCAATTTCAATATGGACCGAGCACACCAGGATGCTGGGGCAGCAGGGTTTGCCACTGTCATCAAAATGCCCCGGGTCCAGGGGGTGATCGGCGGCATGTATGTCATGCACAAGCTCCTACAGATGACAGGCTGCTCTACATAAACTGAAAGAGGTTTCACTCGATGAACGTGCAGCACATCATGCACATCTGTGCCCGGTACCTGAGCAGTGTGCACGACGCCTCCATCCTGGCACACTTGACGGTTCATGGCCTCTTTGAAGTGCTCCCGTCTCCCTCTGGGATGTTGGCTCCTGTGTGACGGGGGTTATCTGCTGCGATCATGGCTGATGACGCCTATCCGAAGGCCACAGATCGACGCAGAGACCCGCCACAATAATGCCAATGCAGCTACCAGGGGCATGATCGAGAGGTGCTTCGGCATCCTTAAGATGCAGTTCAGGTGCCTGGATCACTCTGGAGAGACCCTCCAGTATGACACATCGGGGTGGCCTGCTGCGTCCTTCGCAACATCACGCAGCAGAGGGGCGACATGCTGGAGGAGGAGGATGAACACCAGGCATCGTCCTCCGAGGAGAATGTGGGGGAGGGCGAGGCTGAACAGGACAAAGGGGTCCAGCCAGGCCCGGGAGGCGGCACGACGTATGGCCAGCACCATAACATACAGGCCGCTCTGATTGCCACCAGGTTCACTGACTAACGGGGGGCGCTAGGGCTATGGACGCTACATCCCACCTGCACACCTCCCCTCCATTACCATCCACCTCCACCCCACCTGCAACCCCCTCTGTGATACATACCTGCCGCACTACAGGGGTGCGGGCCCTGGGTTAGCAGTAACAGTGGGTCTGGTCCATGGGATACCGTACTATACCATCCCTACAATGCATAAGTAGGCCATCGAGTCTGCACCGGTCCTTGGAAAGAGCACCCTACATAAGGCCCACATCTCCACCCTATCCCCGTAACCCAGTCACCCCATCTAACCTTTTTTAACATTGAGGGGCAATTTAGCGTGGCTAATTCACCTAACCTGCGCATCATTGGACTGTTGGAGGAAACCACTCGGATGAAACCCAAGCACACACGGGGAGAAAGTGCAATGATGACACCCACTCTGCGATGAGCTCTGGTGCTCCGCATCATTCGACAACATCCAACTCCTGCCCACTTCCCACCATCTACCTGGGTGATCCCTGCATGCAAGCTGGCCATTCCATCACAAGGTCTCAACAATCCATCGGGTGGCGGAAGTAGGGACGGTGGGGGGGGGGGGGGGGGGGGGGGGAAGATGGGGGGTGGGACACCGGAGCGGTGAGCATGGGCTGAACTGCGGTCCCTGAGCACAGGTCTCTCCCAACGTCCGCCCATTCCCCCCACTCCCCCACACTCCTCTCTGGCCAGCCCAGACCAGCCCATCCCTCACACCCTTCTGACAGAGCACCGAGGCATGCTGTAACATTGTGAACAGCTGTTTAAGAGCATAAGAATATAAGAAACTAGGAGCAGAAGTAGCCCATCTGGCCCTTCGAGCCTACTCTGCCATTCAATGGCTGATCTTTTGTGGACTCAGCTACACTTTCCCGCCCGAACACTATAACCCTTTATTCCTTTATTCTTCAAAAAACGTTATCTTTATCTTGAAAACATTAATGAAGGAGCCTCAACTGCTTCACTGGGCAGAGAATTCCATAAATTCACAACCCTTTGGGTGAAGAAGTTTCTCCTAAATTCAGTCCTAAATCTACTTCCCCTTATTTTGAGGCTATGCCCCCTAGTTCTGATTTCACCCGCCAGTGGAAACAACCTCCTCACATCTATCCTATCTATTCCCTTCATAATTTTATATGTTTCTATAATATCCCCCCCCCCCCGCATCCTTCTAAATTCCGAGTACAGTCCCAGTCTACTCAATCTCTCCTAGTAATCCAACCCCCTCAACATTGGATTAAGCTAGTGAATCTGGATTAACCTCGTGAATCTCCTCTGCACACCCTCCAGAGGAGGGCCAGTATGTCCTTTCTCATGTAAGGACCAAAACCAAACACAATACTGGCCTCACTAGCACCTTATACAGTTGCAACATGACCTCCATAGTCTTAAATTCCATCCCTTTAGCAATGAAGGACAAAACTCTATTCACCTTCTTAATAACCTGGTGCACCTGCAAAGCAACTTTTTGCGACTCATGCACGAGGACACCCAGGTCGCTCGGCACAGCAGCATGTTTTAATACTTTATCATTTATCACAGAAGCCAAGAGAGAAGAGCGCTAGCGGCATCTCATCTTCCGGTTAGACCGCTACAGCCTTCCGGTCTCAACATCGAATTCAACAACTTCAGATGATGAGCTGTACCCCACCTCGACTACTTTGTTTTCATTCCATTTCATTTTAACTGCCCTTTACCTTTTATTTCTTTCCTGTCTTTCTTTATATATATATATATACATATTTTTTTCCCCCTTTTCTTACCTTTTCTCCCGGTTTTCTCATTTTCTCTCCCATCCATTTTCCCCCTCCCCCCACATCTACATCTGTCACGGCTTACCCTCTGATTTTAGTTTCTCTTCTGTTTGGCCTTTCACACCTTTTGTTCTCTCTGGGGAATGCCATTAGCACTCTTTTCCCTTGGCTTCTGTGGCTATGACTCATCTTTCATTCCCTCAACCCACAGTATAAACATCTCCCATTTTTTATGCCTTGACAAAGGGTCATCTGGACTCAAAACGTTAGCTCTTTTCTCTCGCTACAGATGCTGCCAGACCTGCTGAGATTTTCCAGCATTTTGTCTTTTGTAATCAGCAATAGGTCTCCCGGTCCTTGTTTGACCTGGTGCCATGAGACTGCATTGGACACAGAGTCGATGTTGAGGACTCCCAGGACAACTCCCTCCCACTGTGCTGCCACCTCTGCTGGGTCTGTCCTGCCAGTGGGCAATCCTTCTGCAGTACCCAAGCAATCGTTCAGTACTTCACTGAAATGTCAGCGTACATTCTGTACTCAGATTGTGATATAAGTTTAAACCCACAAACTTCTAACTAAGACAAAACTGCTACCACTGTGTCAAGGTTGACACTAGCAACCCTGCAAGCTTAAAATTAATAACAGTAATAATTAAGAGTTATTTTTAATAAACAACCGAGCACGTGAAAATGATGGCCTTAGCTACAAGAACTAATGCAATTAATAAGTATACCCTTGCTCTAAGGCACAGAAATGTATTTATTCACAGGGACAATATCTCAGGACCTCCTTTCTGTTTGTACTTATTTGAATTCTGATACAAGTTTTCCCCGCCGTGAGGGATCTCATAATTGGTGAGACTTACGGGTGAGACTGATTGCTCCAACCCTTTAGGTCTCATGCAGGATGTAACATCTGTTCCCCCCCCCAAAGTCCGAAGACTCTTCTAATGACTGGAGTAGGAGGACACCCACCAGTCATTCTTTTCACTTGGCTGTGCTTCCTGCACTTACAGTGCTGGACCTGTGCTCTATGTCTGGACGGTGAACACAGCTTCCGATCGGAACATCGTGGTGGATGCACAGTCTGAAGCTGCTGCACTGCGTCCTCCCCATTGGAGACTTCCGTTGCCTGGGTTTCCATTTCAGAATCCGTATGTATGACCTCTCTCAGTTCAGCATCTTGACCCGCTTGGGGCAATGCTCTAGCCTCTTTGGGCATTAGATTTGGTTTGACTGTAATTTTGTGTAAAACTGGTCATCTGGACCATATGTGATTGAGGTACTTTTTCATGACATGGCCTGTGCCTGAACTTGTCCAGATACCGGCTCTGTCTGGCAGATGATTGGGGCAGCAGGGTAGCATGGTGGTTAGCATAAATGCTTCACAGCTCCAGGGTCCCAGGTTCGATTCCCGGCTGGGTCACTGTCTGTGTGGAGTCTGCACGTCCTCCCCCTGTGTGCGTGGGTTTCCTCCGGGTGCTCCGGTTTCCTCCCACAGTCCAAAGATGTGCGGGTTAGGTGGATTGGCCATGCTAAATTGCCCGTAGTGTCCTAAAAAAAGTAAGGTTAATGGGGGGGGGGGGGGGGGGGGGGGTTGTTGGGTTACGGGTATAGGGTGGATACGTGGGTTTGAGTAGGGTGATCATGGCTCGGCACAACATTGAGGGCCGAAGGGCCTGTTCTGTGCTGTACTGTTCTATGTTCTATGTTGTTTGTTCTATGACTGTCCTGGAAATCCACTGGGCATTTTCCTTCCTACTGCGAAGTTTTGATCATAAACTGCGTCAACTGGTACAAATAGTCTGGGTGTTTTTTGTAGAACAAGGCAATGCCCTTGAAGCTCCTGGCTGTGGCATACTTTCCCACCTATATCAGGGAAAACCAGACTAAGACGGGTTTGAAGCCTCCGCCCATTAGCAATTCAGCTGGTGCCACCCCGGTTATGGCATGCAGAGTGGTCCAATAGCAGAACAAGAACCTGGCCAGTCTTGTGTTCATCGACCCCAAAGTCTGCTGTCGTAGTCTTTGTTTGAAAGTTTGTGCCACCCTTTCCACCAGCCTGTTTGAAGCCAGGTAATACAGGGCCGTACAGATGTCCTTACCCCGTTATCCTTCAGGAATCCCGAGAACCCCTCTCTTGTAAAAGGCATTCCATTATCAGTAACCAACATCTCTGGATACTGTGTGTACTAGTGGACAAATTCAATTTTCAATAGTGACTTTAGAGGTGGTTGCCGACATCCTATGGACTTTCCACCACTTAGAGTGGGCATTTATCAGGAGTAAGAACATCGAACCTTGAAAAGGGCTGGCAAAGTCGGCGTGTCACTGCGCAAATGAAGGGGTGCGGCTGGCGGGAGATTCCGATGCTCCTGTCATACGTCGCACTGCTAGGCTACTCTCTCTACTTCAGATTCCAGGGCAGACCTGCCCACCAAACATAGCTACCTGCTAGCATTTTCATTTTAGACACCTTTGGGTGCCCGTTGTGCAGATCCCTGAGGAGCAGGTCCAGGGCCTTGCCTGGGTTGACGATGCACGTACCCCACAACAGGATGCCATCTTGCACACTAAACCCAGACAATAACTGAATTTTGTGGCCACTTGTTAATCATATACACCACTCAAACAGAAAACAGCAAGCAAAGGACCAGGTCAGTTTGAGAATGGAAAGTTACTTATCCATAAGCAGCAGAGACAATCTCTTGGAAATCCTCTTATTGGATATTGGATATTTTCTAAGCCTGGGTGTACAATTAATTACCCATAAATAATAGGAAAAAACATGATTTCAGAAATGTTACTTACTCCTGCGTCATCTGAGGGACCAAGTTTTGCTCATCCGATGAGAGTAGTGTTCACCAAAAATATCAAACATTACTTAGATACCTGGGAAAATTGCACAAATACCTACAATCACTTGTAAAATACAAACTGGCATCCTAGTAGTAGGATCCTAATGCAATTAAATTTGAGCTAGCAATGAGTGGAATATGCACCTGAAGGACATTTTCAGCGACACATATGGCTGATGTTCCTGAAATGTTTGCGTTGTGAGCATGGGCAGTATTTGCCCGTACATCTCTGCCTCCTCATGATAAAATGAGACTGCTCAGGGTCTCAATTTAAATACAAGATTGTACCTCAAAAAGCTGCCAAAATGTATTCACCATTTTGTTCTGAAATAATTCGAGAATAACCACTAAAGGCTTATTTTTAAAATTTCAGATCAAAAGCCTAACTCAGAAATTGAGAGCATTACGATGCCAGTGCTTTATTAATTTTTGTCATGACCAGTTGTAGATCTGTGCTGTGTATTTCGTAATACAAAACCCAAGTTCTCCACGGCTAACCAATCACAACATTTTACCCCTGTACTATTGTTATACCCACCTTATTCTTCCATGCTCAGGATTCCTTCCATCCAAGGATGTCATCAAGCCCAAAGATACCCTTTGATTCCATCCATCCAAATCGTATGGCCTCCCGCCTTAGCAGTACTACTGTATCCATCAACTCAATATAAGCAACACTGCAGGATATCTATCCATGTATAGTTAAACTTTGTCTCTTGCTGATCTATTTTCTGTTTGTTGCTCATCCCTCCAGCATATTTAAACATCACACTGTAAAGTTCGGTGACACATGCAATAAATAGATAAAGGAACAGAGGCAATCATTTGGAATTTACAAAGTTACACAGCAGTTGAAAATAACATAGCTACCAAAGTGGCCAGAATATCGCTGACTGACCGGGAACCAGACATTTACATACACTTGGCATTCTGCCAACTTCCCTTGCCAAAAACAATTCACCTGTAATTGATCTCAGGCTTTTCTGCTGCAGCTATGTGACTGTGTTGCCCTAAAGGGATGGGTCTGAAATATGTGGTTAGAATGTGAATCTTGCTGCCACAAGGAGTAGTTCAGATGAATAACATTTTGTACTGAAGGGGAAGCATGTGAGGGCAAAACAAATTGAAGGTTATGTGATGAGGTTAGATGGAGAGAAATGGCAGAGGCTCACGTGGAACTTAAGTGCTATAGACAAATTGGGCAAAATAGCCTAGTTCTATGCTATAAATTCAACATAATGTGCAAATATTGTACCGTCCTCCTCCTCCTTCAGGTACCATGTCCTAAGAAGGTATTGGTGACCCTGGGCTTCCATTGAATTTGCCATTGCCTACTGCAGCACGGCTGACCAGAAAACTCTCCAGCTCTTTACCACCTGCCATCAGGCATATTGGAAGGATTTGTAGGCTGCTAAACAACCTGCTTCACCACATTATGAACAGAAAACCATGAAGTGGGACTCAAGCCTCTGGTACAGAGGTATGGACACTATCACTGCATTTTGGCAGTATAATAAATGGAGTAATTCCCCTCTCATTGTGAATAAGGTATCTGCCTGACTCATACAGAAATTTAATACATTTATTCTAAGTAGGGTCTTATTAGAGATAGGAGTCCACAGTCATTCTTATGGCTGACTGGACAGACCATCTGTTCTGCTCACTCTGCTCAGTAGAAGCTGTTGGACCAAAGGCAAAGACTTCTGAGATAAGAAAGATATTTATTTGGACCCCTCAAATATAATTTGGCTTGCTGCTGCCTGAGGCTTCCCCCTCACTTCCTCCTGAGGTGTCAGAACCATCCCTAAAAGATGACCTTGCTCATCAGGCAGTCCCTGCAGCACCCAATATTGCACCAGCCCAATCATGGTGAGCAGGCTCTGCAAGCCCATTTGGAGTGTATCACTGACCATATGACCATGAGACATAGGAATAGAAGTAGTCCATTTGACCCATCGAGTCTGCTCCGTCATTCAGTGAAATTATGACTGGTCTGGTATGATCATTCTCAACTCCAGTTTCCTGCCTTATCCCCATAACCCTGATTCTCTTACTGATTGAAAATCTATCTGTCTCAACCTTGAACACACTTAACAACCCAGCTCTACAGCCCTCTGCGGTAAAGAATTCCACAGATTCACTCCCCTCTGAGAGAAGAAATTTTGCCTCATCGCTGCCTTAACTGGATGACCCCTTACTCTGAGATTATGCCCTCTGGTCCCAGACTCTCGCACAAGTGGAAAAAATATCTCAGCATTTACCGTGTCAAGTCCCCTAAGAATCCTTTCTGTCTCAATAAGGCTGCCTTTCATTCTTCTAAACTCCAATCAGTGCAGATCCAACCTGCTCAACTTGTCCTCATAAAAATATCCTTCCATAGCCGGGATCAACCTAGTGAACCCTCTCTGGACTGCCTCCAGAGCTAATATATCTTTCCTTAGATAAGGGGACTGACATAACCCCCATGAGGCCTACGGGGATTCCATTATCGATCTCCCTGTGTGACTCGTGGTGTACGGGTTTCCCGGGTAGGGGGCAGATGTTCCCCAGCTGGGGCTCATTTCCCCAGCAGGGCCGGAGCAGTTGGCTGTCCCAACAGGGACTGCGATTGTGGATGGTTACTGCCATGGGCAGATTATTGTAAATAGTTCAAACAAATCTTTGGTTCATACCGCTGGCTTCCTCTCTCATTAAAGGGACCAAAACTGCTCACAGTATTCCAGATGTGGTCTAACTAGTGCCTTGTATTGTTTTAGCGAGACTTCCCTATTTTTATGCTCCATTCCTTTTGAAATAAAAGCCAACATTTCATTTGCCTTCCCTATTACCGACTGAACTTGCATGCTAGATTTCTGTGATTTAAGCGCAAGAGCCTCAAATCCCTCTGTGCTGCAGCTTTCTCCATTTAAATATTATTCAGCTCCTTTATTCTTCCTACCAAAGCGCATAACTTCACATTTTCCTATTCCATCAGCCAGATTTTTGCCCACTCCGCTAACCTGCCCATCTCCCTCTGTAGACTTGTGTCATGCTCACCACTTGCTTTCCCAAACCATGTTTGTGCCATCCACAAAATCGACATGCCACAACTCTTCTGAAAATATTTGCCCACAACAGAGTACGAAGGAAGGTGGGATAGGAAGAAGGTGCTAATTTGACTGTAAGGCTTTCCTTTTTTTAATAAACTGGTGTGAAATGCGCAGATCTCTGGGCAGGAATAGAGAATTTTTGACCCTTATGAGGGAGATTTGTTTGGTAGATTAGGAGTGGCCCAGGGGCATTTCTTCAGGAATGGTCTAAGGGGTTTAATGTTGTTGCTCCTCATTTGTCTCCATAGAAGCCACATTGCAAAAAGGAGAGTTATCTCCAATCCTAAATGTTGCTTCCATCACAAGGAGTAAAAGACTAGCAGTTTCATCCAACAAGCACTGAAACAGATAAAATAGTATTTATTCCAAATGTTAGAAAATAAAGATATTTCTTAATAACACCAGCCTGGTCTGTAAAACAGATTATTTTGACTTTGAGATATTAAAATCAATGGAAATGAAATGGTGAGAGCTGATTCAGTGTCTGCTATTTTACCCAAAGTCAAAATTGCCATGTTGTTCACCCTGGGGCAACAGGGATTGCACACGATGCAATTAACTGATCAAGTATACACCACACAAAGGCATTGGTTAAATAAATGATTCATTGAACTCTAGCAACAGAACACACAGCTGCCTGTGGGTTGACTGTCTAATACCCTAAGTAAACTAAAGCTAACTATCTAGACCAGGCTAGCTCTGAGCCACGTGCTGGAGGTGTTAAATGATTTGTACACCCTGACTAACACTATAACTATCACCAGTGGAAAGAGGCTGAGTGCCCCCACCTCGTGTGTTTTATATGTGTCAGTCCCCCTCTGGTGTCCTGTCTTGTGATCGGTCGTGTTCTGTTCCGTACATTGATTGGCTCACCTGAGTGTCTGTCACTGCCTGCTTTTACCTCATGATGTGCATGGGTGCATATTATGACAAAAATAACCTCTAACTAAAGACCAGTTTAGGAAACAGTCTGTGGCGCTAACAATTGTACTCAAAGCCGAGAGACTAGTACAATAGAGGCTCTATTGCGGTACGATGTTGTCCCTCCATCTGCAACAGTAGACTAAGGGTCTGAGCAGCTCTCATACATTTATACATAAGCTCCCTGTGGGCGGAGCTAGCTGGCAGGGGCTGACCGGAGGAACCTGTATTACAGGTACAGGCATACATCCCCCTACTGCAGTACACATAACTACAGTGGTTATCTCACCACACAGTCATTATACATTTTTGTGGGAATTGTTTGTCCCAGATCAGCACCATTAAAGGAAATCTTGGTGTAAATTCTTCTGACATATATTTGCATATAATTCACATTGCTGCGTCCCATTCCGGATACACTCAGGCGGAAACACCAGAAAAGCCACATCAACAAAATTTGCGAGTCGTGTTTTTGAGAGCCAGAACGGAAGTCAAGGATTAGTATCCATTTCTCTTTACATTGTACCTATAGTTTGGGAGTACTTCAGAAGAAAATAAAATTGTATCTGGTGAGTAAATGAAAGAACCTGATGAAACAGGGAGATTGCTTTGAAAAGGATTCCATTCATAAACACATAAATGCTACCTGTCTTCCATTACTGGGTTATGTGTAGCTTCAAACTCAATGGGGATCACTTTAACTTGAATAACTGGGTGGATTAATAGCTTGCTTTATACCTTGCCTGATTGATTCCAATGGAAAAGACGATGAGAAAGAAAACTGCTGAAGGTATAAACAAGCTGTCAATTCTTTAACAGCCTCATTTCCAACCAGTGATAAACGGTAAAATTTTTCCCAGTAATTTTTGGCTCAATTTTAATTGCAATTGATAATATTTGGGCAGGAAAACAGGTAGGAAAAAGTGATTAAAACTTTATTAACCAAGTCCTTTTTTAATTTTATTTTTCTCCTTTGTACAATGACTTACAGTGTTCAGCAGCCCTGCTTTCCGAAGGATGAATGTGTCGACTTGATTTTTACCCTGATTATCTTGAAGCCTGTCATGCTATAGGGCTCTCCCCCTTCCTTGCTCTTTCATCCTAATAGCCATGAACAGTCTAGTCAATATTATTTTACTTGTCTCCCCACTGTGCGCATTTTCCTCTGATCATTTCAGACTGGTTTGACCGTAAACGTCAGGAGGGAGGTTAAGATCTGAAAGTTCAGCCAAATGTTATCAACCATGGAGATGTTGCTAACAGGAAGGCTGCACTGTCCCGAGACTACAGAGTTTGTAATAGCTTAGTATTAATGATAAAATCAACAGCTGTCACTGCCCAGGCAGCTGTGGCAGCCTGTAAATCCAAACACCTGTATTAAATCAAGCTTTGATTGTTATCCCTTCTCTTTGTGTCAATTTAATTTGTTCAGGGCACTGTCAGAACCCTCACATCAGTTATAAAAGATCTGAAGTTAAACAATTACTCTGAAAGTTTGACCCAATTTGAAAGATTTGAAGAATGCAGTTTTACACTGCAGACAATGTTGGCGAAATAGATTATGTTGATGACATTCTTCGTGCTTGTTTATTAAATCTCTAAATTTATCACCTCTGTAACATGAGGGCAGCATGATAGGTTCAAATAAAAGGCTATGCTTCAAGGTGGTGGGGGCGGTGGGGGGGGGGGGGGGGGGAAGGGGTGGTGGAATGATCATTGCTTCTTTGCATGTTCTTGGTCTTGAATGTATTTGATGGTTTTAGGCAGCGTTATCCTTCATTTTTCCATGTGATTATTCTGCCTCCTTAAAAAGTTGACTTCCTGCAGAAGATTAAATAATTGCAACAGTTTTTTTTTTCTGAGCTTCTGAAATTCAATCCTGGGGATCTGCGTCACTGTCTGCTCCAGCGTGACACAAGGTAAATTCCTGCCCAGTTCTCCCAGCTGCAGGGAAGTTAGGCATGTTTAAGATGTCACTACAGACAATATATAGAGTATGAAAAGCATGTTTAGAATCTCATCCCAGGAAGTGAACAGAGGAAATTCCCCCCATGACAACACATCAGTCCTGTTGTTCTAGGAAGACACCATGTGTGGCCTTGTGTTTACTCACGTGGAAGGAATCTAGGAGAGAAAGTTAATCCAATTTTGCTTTCAGATACATTCCTATGGCTTAGTCACAAATTCGCAGTGGCTTCAAGAGAGCTGAAATACATTCATAATCTTTCATAACATTTTGCAATATATTCAAAGTCTTAAACAAATGTAGAATGAAAAATAATTTTATTTTAGTTTGCAATGCATCCCTGTGGTAAACCTCACGAGGACCAGGGGGGATCACTAATCGATCTCCCCATGGGGCTCGTATAGTACGTGCTCCCGTGGTAGCGGATGGAAACCCACCCAGCTGGGACTCGTTAATGGGCCCTTTAATGCTGCTCCCAGACCCAGGCCGGGAGTTCCAAAAGTCCCGAGCCTGGATATTTGTGTTGTACGCCGCGGTAACAGCTTTACCTTTTGAGCTAAGATAAACCTGTTTAGCCTTCTTCTCTGTGTTTCTTGGATTACGACACTGCGGATGAGAATCAAGTAGGAGATTCTGGACAGCCTTCCTTGAAACTCCGGTAAGGAACGAAGTGCGAGCATAACCCAGAATATTTTTAAAAAAAATTTCCAAGGAACAATTTAGCGTGGCCAATCCGCCTCCCCTGCAAATCTTTGGGTTGTGGGGGTGAAACCCGCACAGGAGAATGTGCAAATTCCACATGGACAGTGACCCGGGGCTGGGATTGAACCTGGGTCCTCAGCGCCGTGAGGCAGCAATAAAGATAACCTAGAAATGCCTCCATTCGGAAAATTTGAGCCATATGAGGACTGACCCCAGGAAGCTGAAAGAATATGCTTTTTTTTCATGTTAACGGCATAGAAGATGACAACCGACACAAGGTAATCCTTCTGATTACTTGTAGAGTCCTGGGGCGAAATTCTCCGACCCCCCTGCAGGGTCGGAGAATTGCCGGGACAAGCGAAAATCTCACCCCCGCCGTGGCCGGAATTCTCCGCCACCCAGGAATTGGCGGGGTCGGGAATCGGGGATCGGCGAGCTCCCCGCGGCGATTCTCCGGCCCGCGATGGGCCGAAGTCCCGCCGCTGAGAGGCCAATCCAGCCGCCGTGGTTTAAACCACCTCTGGTGGCGGCGGGATTGGCGGCGGGAGCGGGCCCCCGGGGTCCTGGGTGGGGCCCGGGGCGACTGGACCCCGGGGGGTGCCCTCACGGTGGCCAGGCCCGCGATTGGGGCCCACCAATCGGCGGGCGAGCCAGTGCCGTGGGGGCACTCTTTTTCTTCCGCCGCCGCCACCACGGCCTCCGTCATGGCGGAGGCAGAAGAGAACTCCCCTACCACGCATGCGCCGGTGGTGACTTCAGCGGCAGCTGACGCACCGGCGTATGCGCGAACTGGCGAAGGCCTTTTGGCCAGCCCCGACGCCGGCTGGCGGGCGTCAAAAGCCGTTGGAGTTGGTTTTGGCGCTAGTCCGCGTGGCGCCAACCACTCCGGTGCGGGCCTAGCCCCCAAAGGTGCGGAGAATTCCACACCTTTGGGGAGGACCGACACCGGAGTGGTTGGCGCCACTCCGCTATGCCGGGACCCCCGCCCTGCCGGGTAGGGGAGAATCCCGGCCCTGATGTTCGTCATCATTAAGTGTTTGACATACCCGGCAGCCCCGGACTCAAAAATAAACTGGTAGAGTTAGTTAGTGGCAAACCACTATTACCCAAGACCTAATTAATAATTCTCCAGCATTACAGATGTAAGACGGCTGGAAGAACCCCTGGAGACGGAATTCCTGCTCAGGCTCAGGAAACCTGGTGGAACACTGAATATGGGCCATCCTTTCCTGAGATGCTGCAGGGCCGATTGATATGCTGGATAATCAATGTCGTGACACAGGGAAAGCTACTAGCAGCACCCATCCTAGACCTTAAAACAGCCATAGAACTGGTGTTGTCCCTGGAGAATGCCGAGAAAGGAGCCCAGGAACTTCAAGGGTCAATGGACTGTACCGCGCTCAGTGTAGGGCGTCCCCGGTATGGAAAGACCAGTTTCCTCCTCGAGAGCACTCACGTGCCCCACCAACCGTCTCTTCGCCACTTCTTCACGGTACTCAAGACTATGCATAGATGGTCTAGAAAACTCAGAAATATTAGGGAAGCTTCCCCAAAGGATTTCAGGGAACAGTCGCACGTCTGCTGTACCCGTGGCCAAAGGACACGCCCAAGGCAAGGCTGCCGGATTCGACAGTTGCATGCCACCCAGTCCAGAAGCCAAAGGCAGCTGAGGCCCAGGACTTAGAAATCCACCTGAACAGGACAAAATTATACAGTTGAACTGTACCACCACCACCAACGTTGGCTCAATTAAAATCAAACTCCAGGTCAACGACCACTATGTGGAAATGAATGTGGACACAGGAGCCCCCATCTCCGTTGTTGGGGAACAGACTTATAGGTGCCTTCAAACGGGCATATTACCCTTGGGCCTGCGAGACACCAGGGCTGGGTTTGCCACATATACGGGGGAACCTCTATGGATTGTAAGAATCCAAGACCCCTGCTGCCCATGGGAAGCCGATTTAATAAAACATTTACGGGATGTGGACGTCGCTGCTTATGCCAGCATTTATTACTCATCCCTAGTTACCCTTCAGAAGGTGGTGATGAGTTGCCTTCTTGAACCACTGCATGCCTTGAGGTGTAGGTACACATACTGTGCTGTTAGTGAGTGGATTCCAGGATGTTGCCCCAGCGACAGTGAAGGAACTGCGATATATTTCCAAGTCAGGGTGGTGAGTGACTTGGAGGGGAACCTGCAAGTGGTGGGGTTCCCAGGCGTCTTCTGCTCTGGTCCTTCTAGTTGCTAGTGGTTGTGGGTTTGGAAGGTGTTGTCTAAGCAACCTTGGTGAGTTCATGCAGTGCTTCTTGTAGACGCTGCACAATGCTGCCACTGTTCATCGATTGTGGAGGGTTTGAATGTTTGCGGAAGGGGGAACAATCAATTGTGCTGTTTTGTCCTGGATGGTGTCGAGCTTCGTGAGTGTTATTGGAGCTGCATTCACCCAGACAAGTAGGGAGTATTCCATTACACTCCTGACTTGTGCCTTTTAGATGGTGTCAGGCTTTGGGGGTTCAGGAGGTGAATTACTCGCCATTGGTTTCCTAGCCTTTGACCTGCACAGTATTAATGTAACTAGTCCAGTTCTGTTTCTGATCAATGAAGGTTTATTTTGACTCCCTATGATTGTCATACAAAGATCTGTTTTTCCGGGCAGACTTGCTCCAACGGATCCTTATGGACCAGCGGTAAATTTTCAAACTGGGAACCAGTGGGTCTATACAAGGTCAGTGGAAAATACCCTGAGATATTTCGGAAAGGCCTCGGTAAAATCAAGGGAATAAAGACAAAACTCTATGCAGACCCTGATGCCCTACCTAAGTATTTCAGGACATGACTAACCTCCTATGCCTTGCTCACTGAGGTGGAGACTGAAGTCGAACGTTTGGAGAGTCTTGGCATCATACACCTGGTGTAATTTGTGGAATAGGCTGCGCCAGTAGTTCCGCCCCTCAAGCCCGACAAGTCAGTCTGCCTTTGCGGGGACTATAGACTAACTGTTAATAGAGCCTTCCGTCTAGACTGGTACACCATGCATGCAAGACTAGCAGGAGGCCATACTTTTACCGAGCTTGATATGAGTTATGTGTATCTCCAGCTAGAGCTCGATAAGGCACTCTGAAAATACATACCTATCAACACCCATCAGGACTTGTATGAATATACGTGCCTGCCTTTTGAAATCTCTTCGGCATGTGCCATTTTCCAGGGCTTAATGGAAAAAATCTTTCAAG
Organism: Scyliorhinus canicula; assembly: GCF_902713615.1. Lineage (NCBI taxonomy): Eukaryota > Metazoa > Chordata > Chondrichthyes > Carcharhiniformes > Scyliorhinidae > Scyliorhinus > Scyliorhinus canicula. The sequence goes on from NC_052154.1 coordinate 40,789,179, forward strand.
TGCTATCTAAGCTGGTAGTGTACTTAGATGTGTATCACAACTTGGTATGGCAACTGCTCAACCCAAGATCGCAAGAAACTACAGAGTGTGGTGAACTCAGCCCAACACATCACACAAGCTTGCCACCCGCACATTGATTCTGTCTACACCTCCTCTGTTGCTGGGTGTTGGGTGTGTGTGGCTTTGACGTAGATTGGTGTTGGCTGATACTGTGGACACCTTTAGACCATGTCTGCTGCCTTTGGTCTTTTGATTGAGGATAGAATTGTTCAGCTCCGCATGCCCCCTCTTCATTCACCACAGCTCTGCACAACTTCATTATGTAGTCAAAGAAGTGACAATGTTATAACATCTTTCGCCAAGGCGATAGGCTGTAAATTCAATAAAGACTGAGAATAATCGCGGTAGAATGCACTATTAACCTGCACTTGTTGGCAGCCATGCAGGCAGCACACACACCTCTTGCTGCCTGTTCATGTCCATGGCTGTTGCATGCAGCCCAGCGCTAAACATGCTATTGAAGAGCAGCAGCCCCCATGAGCGCCTCGCCATTACTGCCTGTATCGCTGTCTGATTCGCCAGACTCACGCCTCAACATCTCGCCACTAATGAGGGGAGCATTGTCAGAGACCCCTCACACCCAGGCATTGCCCTCTTCCAGACCCTTCCATCAGGCAGAAGTCTGAAGATCCGCACATTCAGACATATGAACAGCTTCTTCCCCACAGCTACTAGACTCCTCAATGACTCTCCCTCAGACTGATCTGTTCCCTGTAAGAACATTATTCTCGATGCCCTATGCTGCTCTTGCTCATGTATTTGCTTTGTTTGGTCCTTGTTCTGCACTGTAACCAATCACTATTTGTTGACGTATTTTTTTGATTATTCTTTTGTCTACTGTGTACGTACTGCGTATGTCCTCTTGGCCGCAGAAAAATACTTTTCAGTACATGTGACAATCAATCAATAAATGTATTAATTACAGGAACCACCAAAAGAGGATATTTGGAAACCTGGAGAACGTACTGTGACGATTCTCTAATGCAGACGTCTACCTCAAGTGGGAAAAATGCATGTCCAGGCAAGTGAGGTAACATACCTCGCGTATCGTGTCGATAAAAATTGTCTGTGCCGTGTCGAGAATAACGTGAAGGCCATAAAAGGAGCACCGACCTCATAAAATACGACCAAACTGAAGTTGTTCTCAGGCCTCCTAAACTATGAGTAGAAATTCACCCGCAGCCTGGCTACTTTACTGCCATACCCACACACACTGTTGAAGAAGCACCAGAATTGGTCGTGGCAGGCGCAACAGGATGAAGCATTCACAAAATGAAACAACAGCTGCTAACGTTCAACATTTTGGCACACCACGATCACTGGTACAGCTGGTACTAACGTGATGCCTCTCCCTTCATAATAGGGGTTGTCCTCTCTCATCGATGGGGCGATGGCACCAAGTGACCAATTACATATCCATCGTGAAACCTGGAAGATGTGGAACAAAGCTAAATCCAAATCGAAAAAGAAGGATTTTACATGATATTTGGATTAAAGAAATTCCATCTGTACATCGATGGCCAGCACTTTATGATAATCACCGACCATAAACCCCTTTTGGGCCTTTTTATGGAGGACAAAGTGATCCCCCTGTCGCCTCGGCTAGAATCCAACATTAGGCACTATTGTTGGTCTATGAGCATGCCATTGAGCACCACCCTGACACACACACATCACCAATGTTGACACCCTGAGTCACCTACTGTTGCCCACAGGCTTGGCTCCTCTGGCAATAATGGAACAGATCATAATGACACTACATTTCCTAAATACCCTGTCTGTATCCACGAAACAAGTCCAGGCTTGGACACAGAAGGATCCCACGCTGGCAAAACTGCACCATATGATTCTAAGTGGCAGAACTCGAGGGCACAGCACAGAGAATATGACACCCTTCCTATCCAAACACCAAGAATTGAGCGTGGAAGATTGCACCACCTTCTGACAAACCTAAGTGGTTGTCTCCAGGCCAGCAAGTAATCTTGTAGGAGCTACACAATGGATCTCCAAGATGTAGATGCTCGCAAGATGCTTTATCTGGTGGCCTGAGCTTGACACTGACATTGAGAACCTGGTGAAACTGTGCCATTTTTGTCAAGGGAAGCAGATTTCCCCACCTTCGGCCTCACTGAACCCGTGGGAATAGCAGGGAGACCTTGGGTACATGCGGACATCACCGGGCCGTGCATAGGATTGATTATTCTAAATGGATGGGCATACACCGTTGTCCTCTATGACTTCTAACATGACCATAGATAAAGTCCGGAAATCATTTTGCGTTCATGGGATACTCGAGGTCCTTGTGTCAGACAATGGGGCCCCTTTACCTGCGGAGAATTCCAGGCATTTGTGAAGCCCAACAGAATTAAACATATCTGAATGGTGCCATACCATCCATCCTCCAACAGCTTGGCCGATCGGATGGTCCAACTGTTTAAAAACGGTGTGAAGAAACAGACTGTTGGTTCTCTAAGCACCATATTGACCCGGTTCCTATTTGATTACAGGACCATCCCACACACTATAATGGGAGTCACGCCGGCAGAGCTGCTCATGGACCATTGACTGTGGACCACACTCAACCTATTGCTTCCCAATCTAAGGGGAAAGGTGGAGTCAAGACAAGAAGACCAGAAAATAAATGTTGATACCTAAAGGCCTAACAGGACCTTCAAGGGAGGAGACACAGTCTATGTACATCTATGGAGACAGATCTCCTTGGGTTACAGGGGTCGTAGTAGAAAATACTGGCCCCATTTCGCACAAGGTCAAGACGAAAAAGAAAACTGTAAAGAAACCCGTAGATCATCTTAGGAGCCGGGAACCTGGCCCCGTTGAAATGACTCCAGATGGGACGGCACCCTCAACCTCCTGTGCACTCACCTCTTTGCAGGGAACTCAGTTCATGGGAAATCCGAGAATCATTCCCTTTGAGATCGGAGACTTGGGATTAGAGTCTGAGATGATTGACGGAGGTCAGCCGGAGGTCAGCGTCGAAGAGGAACCCCCACCAGTGGCCCCTCGACGCTCTGTCAGGAAGCGACAATCTGCCTCATGCCCCCCGATCTGGCTCTACTAATGGTCTACCCAAAGCCGCGCACCAAGAAGAGAAAGAGGCCTGACTTGTATGCCGTGGCAGCGGCTCGTTCTTTTGAGGTAAAATAAACCTGTTAAACCTGTCATGATATGCAGTCATGCACATAATGAGATACAGACACCCAGTACAGCTAATCAACACACAGGACACAACACAACCAATCACCAGGCAGAACACTAAAGGGTGGTCTCCCACTATAAAACACACAAAGCATCAACACTCTGCCTCTTTCCACTGGTGACAACTGTAGTGACAGTCAGGGTGTATATATCAGTTAGCACCTACTACACATGGCTCAGAGCTAGTCTGGTCTAGTTAGTTATAGCAAGCACGCTTAGATTAGTAGAGTGCCAAGCCCACAGCAAACTGTGTGCACTGCTTAACAAGTTCAATAAAGCATATTGAACTAACATCACAGTCTGGTGTCTACTTTCAAGTACAACTGCATCCAGTTGCAGTCCGTGTTACCCCAGGGTGAATAACACGACAAAACCTTCTTCTTTGTGTCTCCTGGATTACTACAATCCCCAACCCACTTTGCTATCCTGCCGGATCTTTTACCATAAATTTATCTTTCAAACATCACATTAGTAAGATAGACAACTGAGACCTTCTGAATACATTTTACTTACAAACAGCATTGCCCCCTACACTGTTAGTTCTGACTTTGTCAGGAAGTGGCTGTTCAGTGAAGCATTTGTAAACACAATACACGCTTAGAGGTAGTTAAAAAGGGGAAAATAACTGAGTGCCTCACCTGTGAGCATTTGGTTGGCAAATCTATTTAATATTAAACTTTAACCCATTGTTAATGTTCCATGTCCTCATATCATGGCACTGACCACCCCCCCCTCCCCCCCCCCTCCCCGGAACTGGGAGGATGGAGTACGTTCAGCCACTGGGTCACTGTTAATGCCGCTTGTGCTGAGTCAGACTGCTACCTCCCATGAGATGGAGCAGTCCACTGTCATCGATGCTCCATCCTGCAACTCAGTCTAGAACCGGTTAAACATGTCGAACGGGGGTTGACAAGTTCAAATGACAGTCAAGACTGGAATTCAGACTCATAACCCTTTGGCTGGGTGCAGTGCTGCACCAATAAACCTTCCCATCACCACTAAGAAACCCGCCGTGCATTAGATTTTTCACCAGCGCCTAATCTGAGCCTACATGAACCAGCAGAATCATTGCCATTTAGTTAACTCTGGATATATCTTGTGTTTTGGGAGTAATTGCAGCCCATATTCGTTCTAAAATGTACGTTGCAGAAATATGGAAACAAAATGTTACCAACTGAATAATATCCAGAAGGAAATGTGATTTTACGAGCAGGTTAGCCTAACTGTTCAGCTGCCTGTTTTTATTTATAGATGTGAGACATTAACAGAAGAATTCCATCTCGCATTGCTATAATTTTCAGACATCTGGATTATCTTTACAAGGGCCACAGTATAGATGACAGATACCGAAATAACCAATTTGGGGAAATAAAAATAAATATCCTTAATAATCAGTTTGTGGGGTGGACCTGGGGAGGGCTGGATAAAAACTAAATTTAAAATATATATATGAAGTGGCTAAAACAATTATATTCAGCACTTTAGTATGTGTATATTATGTTCCTAGACAATTGACCACAGGAAGCAGAACATATATAACCATTGGAATTGGCAAAAACGGAACATGGCAAATATTCCCTGAGCAGCAGCTGTCCCTTCTGAGTTATGACATTGACCTGCTGGCAACATTATGACAGCACTGATACAATGGAACTGACGAGACTTTGATTATCATTGCTATCAATAGGGGGAGGGTCCTTTTCAAAATTATGCATTTGTTTATATTTACAATGGTCGTATTTGCTGCATTGATTTCAGCCCAAGCTTGATTATCACAGTTCTGTCGGAAATGGGCACTCCCAGCTAGTGGGAGGCTCCGAAATAACACCGGCCAATGCACAGTCCAATATCTTGCTGTGACTTGCACAAATGTGTTGTGGGCCAACGCTGGCTCATGATGCCAAGGATAAAGGCTGCTTCTCTGCGTAATCGGCATCGAGCTGTCTTTGGAGTTCTTGTCATTGATCTCTCCCTAGTAGTTTCATAAAAAGCAATGCTTGTTCAATTTAGATACTTTTATCTTCTGCATTCTCACCGTTGGAATACAGAATTGTGTTTTATGTTTCCTTAGGCAACAGTGTAATTGTAGCAAACTTAATTATTGCCTCTGTTTTCTTCAGTCGGTGGCCTGTACTATACTAACCTGCTTTGGAATCCTGCGCTGTGTGACAGCTCTACACTCCTTTACCTGATGCAAAGTATCCTGAATAGAATTCATGAATATACCTCGCTCATTTTAATATGTACAATGTTCTTGTGTAAATGGAATCATTAGATAATGCTTAGATTTTGGAGTGCTTAGGGCCAGGATTCTCCGTTTGGGAGACTAAGGATGCGATCTACCGGCTGGGCCGCGCCCGAACTGTAGCGCAACGTGGCCGGTAGGTGCTGGGAGAAGCCACCCACAGGCTTCCCGACAACCAGTACGCCTCATGGGATCTACCTGGACATTGTAAATTGGAGCAATCAGAATTCCGCCCCAATGGGCTTGACAAGCAGTACACACCTAAGTTGGTTTTAAACCTGCAAAGGCGAAGTCATTGGTATCTACCAGCCTCCCAACATCCATGGCCTCCCTAGGGAGTCCCAGCCAGGCGCCGTTCAGTACTGGTTCACATAAACATGGTCCAGGCGGAACGACACCCAAGGAGTCTCCCGGAACATCGGAGGCCCCTGGGTGGCCCCATCTCTGGAACATGAGCACCTTGACACTGCCACACTGACACTGCTTGGTCACACTGCAAAGCCAGCAGGAGAACTACAAGGGTGGTAGTGCCATAGTGACACTGCCAAGCGTCAGGGCCTGATAGGGGTCATGCCACCACTGAGGTTAGGAGGGTATCCTAGCACCCATGAGTCTGCCATGCCACCTCCTAGATCACGTGTACCAATAATGGGGACAACTGCAGCCCCTACCTGTCTGTCCCACCGACCACCCATAACTCCCACTGACCGTCCAGGACTCTGTTCGAAGGTTATTGCTAATAGGGGATTGGCAATCATAGTTAAGTGAACACCTCCCAAGTGGATTCTCATCAGTAGACATGCCATGTAGAAACACCACGGAGGCAGCAGCCAACATTATGATGCTCGATCAATGACTCCAGAAGCGAGATTGGACGACAATTGAAGGCTTTATTGGACTAGATGTTTCCCCAGCAGCGCAGGTACAGAATGCAGCTGCTGGGGAGACACAGGGTCTTATACTCTGCCTTACTGGGCGGAACCAGCAGACAGGCTTCACCAATGATATAGCAGTCTCAGGTACCTCCCACACCAATGGTCTTACAGCATTATCTAGGGTACCGTAATACCCCTAATTCCGACTACCACATTTACCCCCTGATAAAAAGAGTCCGGCGGGCTGGTGGTCTTGCATTATACAGTGGTAGAGGTTGAGGTTATGGTGGTACCCGGTATACGTTAGCACAGTGTTTTGCCTTGTTACACGTCGCAAATATTTGCAGTATTTATTTACAGTCAGAATGAAGCAATTAGTCGATTGGGGGTCCTGGTCGTCCTCTGCGATTGTCGTAGCTTCGGCGGTGATGCAGGCGCCAGCTCGGGCACCCGTGGATCCGGGAGCATGGCTTTGGCTTATTCGGCAGCTTCATCACCCCTGGATGGGACCGATGGGAGGGCCGATCCACCTGGGAAGGGGGCGGCTATGGGGTGCGCCGGTGGGAGGGAGGGGGGTGCTAGTGGTGGGGGTGTGGGTGGTGATCCAGCGGGCGCCAGGTCCTGAAGGGAGACCTTATCCTGTCGGCAGTCGGGGTGCGCCACGTAGGCGTATTGAGGGTTAGCGTGAAGGAGGTGGACCCTCTCGACCAATGGGTCCAACTTGTGCGCCCGCACGTGTTTGCGGAGCAGGATGGGTCCAGGAGCTGCCAGCCAGGTTGGGAGTGAGGTTCCGGAGGAGGACTTTCTAGGTAAGACAAGGAGACGTTTGGTTGGTCATGGGACACAGCAGTGATCGGATGTAGTGGAGAGCATCAGGAAGGACCTCCTGCCAGCGGGAGACTGGGAGATTCCTGGACCGTAGGGCCAGTAGGACGGTCTTCCAGACCATTCTGTTCTCTCTCTCTACCTGTCCGTTACCCCGGAGGTTGTAACTGGTCGTCCTGCTAGAGGCAATGCCCTTGCTGAGCAGGAATTGACGCAGTTTGTCTCTCACAAAGGAGGACCCCTTATCGCTGTGTATGTTGGCAGGAAAACCGAACAGTGTAAAGATACTGTGGAGGGCTTTTATGACGGTGGCTGCGGTCATGTCGGGGCAGGGGATACAAAGAACAAAGAAAAGTACAGCACAGGAACAGGCCCTTCGGCCCTCCAAGCCCGTGCCGACCACACTGCCCGACTAAACTACAATCTTCTACACTTCCTGGGTCCGTATTCCTCTATTCCCATCCTATTCATGTATTTATCAAGATGCCCCTTAAATGTCACTATCGTCCCTGCTTCCACCATCTCCTTCGGCAGCCAGTTCCAGGAACCCACTACCCTCTGTGTCAAAAACTTGCCTTGTACATCTACTCGAAACCTTGCCCCTCGCACCTTAAAACTATGCCCCCTAGTAATTGACCCCTCTACCCTGGGGAAAAGCCTCTGACGATCCACTCTGTCTATGCCCCTCATAATTTTGTAGACCTCTATCAAGTCGCCCCTCAACCTCCGTCATTCCAGTGAGAACAAACCGAGTTTATTCAACTGCTCCTCATAGCTAATGCCCTCCATACCAGGCAACATCCTGGTAAATCTCTTCTGCACCCTCTCTAAATCCTCCACATACTTCTGGTCGTGTGGCGACCAGAATTGAACACTATACTCCAAGTGTGGCCTAACTAAGGTTCTATACAGCTGCAACATGACTTGCCAATTCTTAGACTTAATGCCCCGGCCAATGAAGGCAAGCATGCCGTTTGCCTTCTTGACTACCTTCTCCACCTATAGAACATAGAACAGTACAGCACAGAACAGGCCCTTCGGCCCTCGATGTTGTGCCGAGCAATGATCACCCTACTCAAATCCACGTATCCACCCTATACCCGTAACCCAACAACTCTCCCCCTTAACCATACTACTAGGACACTACGGGCAATTTAGCATGGCCAATCCACCTAACCCGCACATCTTTGGACTGTGGGAGGAAACCGGAGCACCCGGAGGAAACCCACGCACACACGGGGAGGACGTGCAGACTCCACACAGACAGTGACCCAGCCGGGAGTCGAACCTGGGACCCTGGAGCTGTGAAGCATTGATGCTAACCACCATGCTACCATGCTCCTATGTTGCCCCTTTCAGTGACCTGTGCACCTAGATCTCTCTGACTTTCAATACTCTTTATAGTTCTACCATTCACTGTATATTCCCTACCTGCATTAGACCTTACAAAATGCATGACCTCACATTTGTCCGGATTAAACTCCATCTGCCATCTCTCCGCCTAAGTCTCCAAACAATCTAAATCCTGCTGTATCCTCTGACAGTCCTCATCGCTATCCGCAATTCCACCAACCTTTGTGTCGTCTGCAAACTTACTAATCAGACCAGTTACATTTTCCTCCAAATCATTTATATATACTACAAACAGCAAAGGTCCCAGCATTGATCCCTGCGGAACACCACTAGTCACAGCCCTCCAATTAGAAAAACACCCTTCCATTGCTACTCTCTGCCTTCTATGACCTAGCCAGTTCAGGGGCAGCACGGTAGCATTGTGGATAGCACAATTGCTTCACAGCTCCAGGGTCCCAGGTTCGATTCCGGCTTGGGTCACTGTCTGTGCGGAGTCTGCACATCCTCCCCGTGTGTGCGTGGGTTTCCTCCGGGTGCTCCGGTTTCCTCCCACAGTCCAAAGATGTGCAGATTAGGTGGATTGGCCATGATAAATTCCCCTTAGTGTCCAAAATTGCCCTTAGTGTTGGGTGGGGTTGCTGGGTTATGGGGATAGGGTGGAGGTGTTAACCTTGGGTAGGTTGCTCTTTCCGGGAGCCAGTGCAGACTCGATGGGCCGAATGGCCTCCTTCTACACTGTAAATTCTATGTATCCACCTTGCCAACTCACCCCTGATCCCGTGTGACCTTTTGTACCAGTCTACCATGAGGGACCTTGTAAAAGGCCTTACTGAAGTCCATATAGACAACATCCACTGCCCTACCTGCATCAATCATTTTTGTGATCTCGTCGAAAAACTCTATCAAGTTAGTGAGACACGACCTCCCCTTCACAAAACCATGCTGTCTCTCATTGATACGTCCATTTGCTTCCAAATGGGAGTAGATCCTGTCTCGATGAATTCTCTCCAGTAACTTCCCTACCACTGACGTAAGGCTCACTGGCCTGTAGTTCCCTGGATTATCCTTGCTACCCTTCTTAAACAAAGGAACAACATTGGCTATTCTCCAGTCCTCCGGAACATCACCTGAAGACAGTGAGGATCCAAAGATTTCTGTCAAGGCCTCAGCAATTTCCTCTCTAGCCTCCTTCAGTAATCTGGGGTAGATCCCATCAGGCCCTGGGGACTTATCTACCTTAATATTTTTCAAGACGCCCAAAACCTCGTCTTTTTGGATCTCAATGTCACCCAGGCTATTTACACACCCTTCTCCAGACTCAACATCTACCAATTCCTTCTCTTTGGTGAATACTGATGCAAAGTATTCATTTAGTACCTAACCCATTTCCTCTGGTTCCACACATAGATTCCCTTGCCTATCCTTCAGTGGGCCAACCCCTCCCTGGCTACCCTCTTGCTTTTTATGTACGTGTAAAAAGCCTTGGGATTTTCCTTAACCCTATTTGCCAATGACTTTTTGTGACCCCTTCTAGCCCTCCTGACTCCTTGCTTACGTTCCTTCCTACTTTCCGTATATTCCACACAGGGTTTGTCTGTTCCCAGCTTTCTAGCCCTGACAAATGCCTCTTTTTTCTTTTTGACGAGGCCTAAAATATCTCTCTTTATCCAAGGTTCCTAAAATTTGTCGTATTTATCCTTCTTCCTCACAGGAACATGCCGGTCCTGAATTCCTTTCAATGGACACTTGCAAACCTCCCACATGTCAGATGTTGATTTACCCTCAAACATCCGCCCCCAATCTGGGTTCTTCAGTTCCCGCCTAATATTGTTATAATTAGCCTTCCCCCAATTTAGCACATTCACCCTAGGACCACTCTTATCCTTGTCCACCAGCACTTTAAAACGTACTGAATTGTTGTCACTGTTCCCGAAATGCTCCCCTACTGAAACTTCTACCACCTGGCCGGGCTCATTCCCCAATACCAGGTCCAGTACAGCCCCTTCCCTAGTTGGACTGTCTACATATTGTTTTAAGAAGTCCTCCTGGATGCTCATTACAAATTCTGCCCCGTCTAAGCCCCCAGCACTAAGTGAGTCCCAGTCAATATTGGGGAAGTTGAAGTCTCCCAACACAACAACCCTGTAGTTTTTACTCTTTTCCAAAATCTGTCTACCTCACGGCTCCTCTATCTCCCGCTGGCTGTTGGGAGGCTACACTTTACTAGTGTAGTAAACCCCCACCATTGTGACTGCACCCTTCTTATTCCTGATCTCTACCCATATAGCCTCACTGCCCTCTGAGGTGTCCTCCCGTAGTACAGCTGTGATATTCTCCCTAACCAGTAGCGCAACTCCGCCACCCCTTTTACATCCCCCTCTATCCCAAGGGAATGGGAACTGGGAGTACTCGACAATCACGTTCAGGAAGTACGTGTTGCGGTCGGTGGAGGGGAGGGGCCCTTTGAAGTCCATACTGAGGCGTTCAAAGGGACGGGAAACCTTTATCAGATGCTCTTTCTCTTGCTTGTAGAAGTGCGGCTTGCACTCCACGCAGATTTGGCAGCTCCTGGTGGCGGTCCTGACCTCCTCGATGGAGTAGGGCAGGTTGCAGGTCTTGATGAAATGGAAGAATCGAGTGACCCCCGGGTGGCAGAGGTCCTCGTGGAGGGCCCGGAGTCGGTCCACTTGTGCTCAGGAGGCTCGTTTAGCTTCCCTGGACGACACAAGATCTCATAGTAGTAGCTGGAGAGCTCGATCCTCCACCGTAAAATCTTATCGTTCTTTATCTTGCCCCATTGTGCATTATCGAACATGAAAGTAACCGACCGTTGGTCAGTGAGGAGAGTGAATCTCCTGCCGGCCAGGTAATGCCTCCAGTGCCGCACAGCTTCTACGATGGCCTGGGCCTCCTTTTCAATTGAGGAATGGTGGATTTCTGAAGCGTGGAGGGTGTGTGAGAAGAAGGCGACGGGTCTGCCCACTTGGTTGAGGGTGGACGCCAGAGCTACGTCGGACGCGTCGCTCTCGACTTGGAAGGGGGGGGATTCATCGATTGCATGCATCATGGCCTTTGCAATGTCCGCTTTGATGCAGCTGAAGGCCTGGCGGATCTCTGCCGACAGGGGAAAAACCGTGGACTGGATTAGTGGGCGGGCCTTGTCCGCATAACTGGGGACCCACTGGGCATAATGTGAAAAAAATCCCAGGCAGCGTTTCAGGGCCTTGGAACAATGTGGGAGGGGATACTCCACAAGGGGACGCATGCATTCGGGATCTGGGCCTCTAACTCCATTGTGCACTACGTAGCTGAGGATGGCTAGGCAGTCGGTGCTGAACACGCATTTGTCCTTGTTGTAGGTTAGATTAAGGATTTTTGCGGTATGGAGGAATTTTCGGAGGTTGGTGTTGTGGTCCTGCTGGTCGTGGCCGCAGATGGTGACGTTATCGAGATACGGAAACATGGCCCGCAAGTCATACTGGTCAACCATTCAGTTCATCTCCCGTTGGAAGACCAAGACTCCATTTGTGACACCGAAGGGAACCCTTAGAAAGTGGTTCGAATACAGCATATTTGCGGTCGCTAGGGCGGATGGGGAGCTGGTGGTAGGCGGATTTCAGATCCACTGTGGAAAAGACCTTGTATTGTGCAATCTGATTGACCAGATCAGATATGCGGGGGAGAGGGTACACGTCAAGCTGCGTATACCTGTTGATGGTCTGACTATAATCGATGACCATCCTATGCTTCTCCCCGGTCTTTACAACCTACTTGAGCTCTCCAGGGGCTGTTGCTGGCCTCAATAATGCCTTCCTTCAGTAACCGCTGGACTTCCGACCTAATGAAAGTCCGGTCCTGGGCACTGTACCGTCTGCTCCTGGTGGCGACGGGTTTGCAATCCAGGGTGAGGTTCGCAAAAAGGGAAGGCGGCTCGACCTTGAGGGTCGTGAGGTTACAGATAGTGAGGGGGGGAATAGGGCCGCCGAATTTAAAAGTTTAACTCTGGAGGTTACATTGGAAATCTAACCCGAGGAGCATGGCAGCGCAGAGGTGAGGGAGGACGTAGAGGCGGACATTTTTTTATTCCCTTCCCAGGACCGTGAGGTTCGCTACGCAGAACCCTTTGATCTCTACAGAGTGAGACTCGGAGGCCAGGGAGATTCTTTGATTATCTGGGTCGATGGGAAGAGAACAGTGCCTTACCGTTTCGGGGTGTATGAAGCTCTGTGTGCTCCCGGAGTCGATTAGGCAGGATGATTTATGCCCATTGATGAGCACGGTCGTCGTCGCGGTCGAGAGCGTTCAGGGCTGAGACTGGTCCACAGTCACCGAGGCAAGTCGTGGCAAAAGCTGGAAGTTTTCTTCGGGCGATGTGTGGTCATCCAAATCGGGGTCCTGAGACTCCAGCCAAGATGGCGGCGCCCACTGGTCGCACATGGCTGGGCGTGTGCAAGATGGCGGTGCCCATCCGTCGCATGTAGTCCCTGGGGAGCAGGATGGCGGCGGCCAGAGCCCACCCGTAGCTCTGGGAAAAGAAGATGGCGGCGTCCGCTGGCCGCACGTGGCTCGTGGAGAAGTTTGGGGTGGCGGTCCCGGTTCGCCCCCGGAGACCACGGCGACCGCCCGGGCCTGGCATACCACCACAAAATGGCCCTTTTTGCCGCACCCTTTGCAGGTGGAGGAGCGGGCCGGACAGAACCGCCGGGGGTGCTTGGCTTGCCTGCAAAAATAGCAGTGGGGCCCCCCGGGGTTGCCTGGTAGTCGTGCAGCACAAGCTTGCGGGGGGATGGCGATGCATCGGAGTCGGCTGTGGGGGTGTTCCACGCTGCCCAAGGGGTTGCCGCGCAGTCGGGGACGTATGCGCGGGCGTTTCGGGAGGCCACATCCATGGAGCTAGCAAGGGCCCATGCCTCCTTGAGGCTTAGTGTCTCTTTCTCTAGCAGCCGCTGGTGGGTTTGGGAGGACAGCATACCTGCAATAAATGCATCCCGGATCAAAAGTTCTGTGTGGTCGCTGGCTGAAACTTGTGGGCAGTGACAGTTCCTACCGAACACCAGCAGCGCACAGTAGAATTCCTCCAGTGATTACCCAGGGATTTGCCACCTTGTCGCAAGCAGATGTTGGGCGTAGACCTGGTTTACTGGGCGAATATAATATCCTTTCAACAGGGTCATTGCAGCCTCGAAATCGTCCGCATCCTCGATGAGGGTGTAGATCTCTGGGCTCACCCTCGAGTGAAGAACTTGCATCTTCTGGTCCTCCGTGGATGTAGTTGTGGCCATCCTGATGTACCCGTTGAAGCACGCCCAATGTTTGAAGGTTGCCGCTGCGTTTGCCGCGTGGGGGCTGAGTTGCAGACACTCTGGCTTGATTCGGAGCTCCATTCTTTAAATTCTAGTCCAATAAATTGATGCTCGATCAATGCCTCCAGATGGACGACAATTGAAGGGTTTATTGAACTAGATGTTTCCCCCAGCAGCGCAGGTACAGAATGCAGCTGCTGGGGAGACACAGGCTCTTATACTCCGCCTTACTGGGCGGAAGCAGCAGGCAGGCTTCACCAATGATATAGCAGTCTCAGGTACCTCCCACACCAATGGTCTTACATCATTATCCAGGATACCGTAATACCGTTAATGCCGACTAACACACATTTGAACACCGGCCCTTCACCGACCGAGAGGGTGGGTGTGTGCACCGGGGAGGGGACCAGCACCCGGTTTAGGTAACATTACAAGTGAGTGTCTGGGGTACAGGGTCTGGGCTCCAATGACCAGGTGCCCCCACTGCGGCTGCGAGTGCGTGGTCAGGGGATGTGTGTGTGGAGGGGTGGGGTGGGTGGGGCTGGGGTAGCAATGTGGAGAATGGAGGGTCCCGGGGTGGAAGACACCGCGGGTTATAGTTTCTCACCCTCTCCAATTCTTTATAGATATTACATGGGTGGATGATATCTTGGGCCCAGTGGAAGCTGCCTTCGTGGTGCTGCTGGCAGGTCAGGTGGTCAGACGCCGGGGAAGACAGTGGCAGGAGTGTTGGCAGAGGTTCGAGGCAGAAGGCCAAACGCAGGAACCCACCCGAACACTCTGAGGACCCAGCTGCCAATCAGGCCAGGGAGGGATCCAGAGGGGGAGCTCGGCGATAGCCCTATATGTACAGGTGTCGCTGGTCTTTCGAACAGATGACAGACAGAAGTGCCGCAGGAGGCTCCACGTCAACAAGGGGATGGTGCAGCACCTGTGCCATATCCCAGCGGACTGGGCACTACATGGAGGAGGAGGATACCCAATCCTGCGACCGTCAAGGTCACTGCAGACCTGAACATTTGCGTCTCAAGGTCATTCCAGGATTCGAGTAGGAACCTGTGTGGCATTTCCCAACCTACAGCCCCAAGTGCATCCGTGATGTCATGGATGCCTTTTTTATCCGGGCAACTGACGATTTAAACTTTGACCTGCACGAAGTCCAACAAGATGCTCATGCAGCAGCATTCTCTGCCATCGCCGGGATGCTCTAGGTCCAGGGGGTAGTAGATGGCATGTGTGTCACCGTGTGCGTACACGGCGGTCCGTGAGCATCCTTCATTAACAGGAAGGGGTTCCACTCCCTGAACGCCCAAGTTGTGTACGACCACCACCTCAGGATCATGAACATGCGCGCCACGACCGAGGGGAAGGCGAGACCGACGACCAGCCTGCACATGGGTGTTGGCACACGGAACGCGCTGACGTTGGCGTCATGACGTGTCCGAATTGTGGCTCCGCCCATTTAAAGCGGCAATGTCCGGCAAAATCACGACGGTGTCTACAAGCTTGGCCACTATGCAGCCCTTTGCAGATCTGCTCTACTGCCCAGCATCCAGCGATCCCAGCCACGGCGCAGAAGCGTCTGTTCGATACAGCAGTGCCAGACTCCGACCCTCACAGCCCAACAGATCCTGATGCCAAGTGGGCATCATTACTAAGCATGCGCTGCCTTTCTCAAATATGGAGAAACACCTCCCAATCCTAAGCGTGGATCCTGGCGACGAGTGGTGTGATGTTCTCAAAGGTTACAAGGCTCGCATCCGTTTCAAGCTGGACACCGGCACATCAGCGAACCTCATTTCGAAATCCGATCTCGACACCATCCGCGTCAGACCAAGCATTCTTCCACCGGCCTGCCAGCTCCTTGACTACAATGGCAATGCCATTGCTGCCAGTAGCTCATGCCAACTCAGTGTTTCCAATAGGTCACGTAAAGCGATGCTACAATTTGAGATCGTAGGACCTGACAGAGCATCCCTGCTCGGTGCTCGGGCCTGCAAACTCCTGAACCTGGTTCAGCGAGTCCACACCATGTCACCCTCACAGGCGACGGCCTCACCTGATGAAAACTTCCCGGCTCAAATTGATGACATCATAGCGCAGTACCAGAGCGTGTTCGAAGGTACGGGCACACTCCCATACCGATACAAGATCCTGCTGAAACCAAAAACCACCCCTGTGGTTCACGCACCACGTTGGGTGCCGGCACCTCTCAAGGACCGCCTCAAGCAGCAGTTGCAAGACCTCCAGGCTCAGGGCGCCATATCAAAGGTTACAGAACCCACGGACTGGGTTAGCTCCAGGGTCTGCGTCAAGAAGCCGTCGGGGAGCTTCGAATCTGTATCGACCCCAAAGATTTAAACCGCAACATCACCCAATGCCAAAACGAGAAGAGTTAACCAGCGAGATGGCTCATGCCAAATTCTTTACGGTGCTGGACGCCTCCAAGGGGTTCTGGCAAATATAGCTGGACGCATCCAGTCGCAAGCTGTGCACATTCAATACCCCGTTCGGTCGCTACTGCTTCAACCGAATGCCTTTTGGCATCATCTCTGCCTCAGAGGTTTTTCACCGCATAATGGAACAAATTATGGAGGGCATCGAGGGGGTCCGAGTGTACGTCGACGATGTCATAATCTGGTCCACAACTCCTCAAGAACACATCGATCATCTCAAGCGGGTATTCCACAGGACCCACGAGCATGGCCTCCAACTCAACAAGGCCAAATGCTCATTCGGTCAATCAGAAATCAAATTCCTTGGCGACCACATTTCGCATCGAGGCATGCAGCCAGATGCTGACAAGGTTTCGGCAATCAACGCCATGAAAACCCCAGAGAACAAGAAGGCGGTCCTCCGCTTCCTAGGGATGGTCAACTTCCTTGGGAAGTTCATTCCCAACATGGCGTCCCACACCACAGCCCTCCGCCATCTCATCAGAAAGTCGACGGAATTCCAGTGGCTGCCCGCTCATGAGAAGGAATGGTGTGAGCTGAGGGCAAAACTCACCAAGGCCCTGGTGCTGGCGTTTTTCGACCCTGCCAAGGAGACAAAAATATCCACTGACACGAGCCAGGACAGAATTGGGGCGATGCTCCCCCAATGGGATGACTCTTCCTCCTGGGCCCCAGTTACGTATGCCTCCAGAGCCATGACGCCCACTGAGCAACAGTACGCTCGGATTGAGAAGTAATGCCTGGGCCTCCTAACGGGAATCGACAAGTTCCACGACTATGTATATGGCCTCCCTAAATTCACGGTTGAGACAGAGCACAGGCCATTGGTCCACATCATCCAAAAAGACCTCAATGACATGACGCCACGGTTACAACGCATCCTTCCCAAGCTACGCTGCTACGATTTTGAACTGGTCTACACCACAGGCAAAGGACTCATTGTTGCAGATGCCCTTTCCAAGTCTATCACCACACTGTGTGAGCAAACTGACATTGTATGTCAAGTCGACACGCAGGTGCAGTTCTGTGCCTCCAACCTTCCGGCCTCTGATGAGAGGGTCATTCAAATTCGTGAGGAAATGGCCAGGGATCCACTGCTCCAGCGGGTGATGCAGCACCTCACGAATGGCTGGCAGAAGGGACAGTGCCCCCAGTTTTACAACGTCAAGGACGATCTGACGGTGGTAGATGGCATCCTCATGAAGCTTGACAGAATCGTGGTCCCGCAGAGCATGCGAGCGATGGTGCTCGGCCAAATCCACGAGGGTCAACTGGGGGTCGAGAAATGTCGATGCTGAGCTCGGGAGGCAGTCTACTGGCTGGGTCAGCCAGGACATTGCCAACACGGTCCTCAACTGCCCTACATGTCAAAAATTTCAGCCAGCTCAACCTAAAGAAACTCTGCAGCAACATGAGATAGCGACCCCCCCATGGTCCAAAGTCGGTGCCGACCTTTTCCACGCCAAGGGGCGTGACTATGTCCTCCTGGTCGACTACATTTCCAATTACCCCGAAGTGGTGAGACTGTCCGACCTCATGTCGGCGGCGGTGATTAAAGCATGGAAAGAAAATTTGCCAGACATGGGACACCACTCACGGTGATGAGTGACAACGGCCCCTGTTTTTACAGCCAGGAGTGGTCTGATTTTGCCCGGTTATACAACTTTCGTCACGTCATGTCCAGCCCCCACTACCCGCAGTCAATCGGGAAGGCAGAAAAAGGGGTCCACATCGTCAAAAGATTACTATGTAAGGCTGCAGACTCAGGCTCCGACTTCAACTTGGCGCTGTTGGCATACAGAGCGACCCCGCTGTCCACTGGGTTGTCTCCAGCGCAGATGCTCATGAACCGCACTCTGCGAACTCTTCCAGCCATCCACATTCCAGACCTTGACAACTTCCCAGTCATACAGAAGATACAGCAGTCTCGGGCCCAACAAAAATCAGCATGCGACGCTTATGCCACGGATCTCCCTGAGCTGGTCCCAACTGATCGAGTTCGTGTACAGCTGCCTGACGGTAGCTGGTCCGCCACAGCTGTGGTGGTCAAGCAACTGGCCCCGAGATCATTCCTCGTTCGCATGGCTGATGGCTCTTTCCTACGACGCAACAGGCGGGCGCTGCACAGACTTCCACGTCCGCCACCCAACCGTGATGTCCCACCTCACACACTGCTTCCTCCGGACGCGCCCTGCCATGAGGCCACCGATCTACCAGAAATCCTGCTGACCTCTGTGACCACCGCATTGGTGACAGTCCCGCCCATCCAAGTGCAGGAGGCCCCTGCTCCACCCTTGCCGCCTGCCACAGAGACTAAACTTATAGACTGAATGTTTTCACAACTTTGTTACCTCATCGTTTTGACATCTGTAAATATCGTTTTTTTAACCATTTCATCTGCCCTATATCTGCACTAGTGACACCTTCCTATGTATATAAGTCCATTTTAGCATATTCTGTACATAGTCACGGACATATACACATCTTCACGCCCTTGCACCTTAATATTTATTATCTGAACACAAACTTCAAAAAGAAAGGGGGGATGTCATAATATACATCCATGTATATGATGGAGTGCAGACAGGCAGTGATTGACACACAGAATGACCAGTAAGCACACAGAACACAGCAGCCAATCAACAGACAGGACATGACCACTATAAAGCCAGAGGGCACCAGTTTTCCCGCATTCCCGGGATCCAGCCTCTGAGACAGTCAGAGCTCTTGAGCATAGCCAGTGCAAACACCATGTGGTAGTCAGTAAGTCTGGTCAGGCTAGCCTCAGGTCTCCAGTCAAGTCAGCATAGTGTCAACTCACAGTTGAACATGTAAAATAGTTAGATGTTAAATAAAATCATGTTGCATCTCATCAAGTGTTGGAAGTCTGTCTCTCACTACACTGCATCAAACGCAGTCCACATAGACCCAGCCTGCCCAACACATCATTGAGGACCTCCGAAAGAGACAGAGATGGGTCATCCACTCGGTACTTATAGCTGAAGATAAATGCTTGTAAATGCTTCAGCATTGTCTTTTGCACCGATGTTCTGGACTCCCTCATCATTGATAATGGGGATATTTGTGGAGCATACTCCTCCATGAATTCTTTCATTGTCCATCACCATTATCGACTGGATGTGGTAAGATTGCAGAGCTTGTATCTGACCCTTTGGCTGTGGGATTGCTCAGCTCTATCTATTGCATGCTGCTTATGCTGTTCGGCATGCCAGTATTCCTGAGTTGTCACTTCACCAACTTGACACCTAATTTATAGGTATGCCGGGTGCTGATTCTAGCATGTCCTCCTGCACTCTTCATTGAACCAGGATTGATCTCCTGACTTGGTGGTAATGGTAGAATGCGGGATATGTTGAGGCATGATTTTACAGACTGCATTTGAATACAATTCTGCTGCTGCCGATGTTCCACAGCACCTCATGAAGATCTCGGTGTCCATGTACATAGATCCCTGAAAGTTGCCACGCAAGTTGATAGGGTTGTTAAGAAGGCGTACAGTGTGTTAGCTTTTATTGGTAGAAGGATTGAGTTTCGGAGCCATGAGGTCATGTTGCAGCTGTACAAAACTCTGGTGCGGCTGCATTTGGAGTATTGCGTGCAGTTCTGGTTGCCGCATTATAGGAAGGATGTGGAAGCATTGGAAAGGGTACAGAGGAGATTTACCAGGATGTTGCCTGGTATGGAGGGAAGATCATATGAGGAAAGGCTGAGGGAATTTTCGTTAGAGAGAAGATTAAGAGGTGACTTAATTGAGGCATACAAAATGATCAAAGGATTAGATAGGGTGGACAGTGAGAGCCTTTTTCCTTGGATGGTGATGACTAGCACGAGAGGACATAGCTTTAAATTGAGGGGAGATAGATATAGGACAGATGTCAGAGGTAGGTTCTTTACTCAGAGAGTAGTAAGGGCGTGGA
Source organism: Scyliorhinus canicula (assembly GCF_902713615.1). Classification (NCBI taxonomy): domain Eukaryota; kingdom Metazoa; phylum Chordata; class Chondrichthyes; order Carcharhiniformes; family Scyliorhinidae; genus Scyliorhinus; species Scyliorhinus canicula. The sequence continues at coordinate 40,809,450 of NC_052154.1, forward strand.
ATGCCCTGCCTGCAACAATAATCGCCAACATTAAGGGCATTTAAATGGTCATTGGATAAACATATGGATGATAAGGGAATAGTGGAGATGGGCTTTAGAGTAGTTTCACAGGTCGGCGCAACATCGACGGCCGAAGGGCCTGTACTGTGCTGTAATGTTCTATGTTCTATGAAGCCTCAGTGGCTAGATCCTTTCAAATCTATCTCAATTAACACCATAGTAGTGCCACACAACACGATGGAGGGTATTCTCAATGTGAAGACAGGACTTTCTCTCCACAAGGACTGTATGAATGTCACTCCTACTGATATAACCATGGACTGATGTATCTACAGCAAGCAGATGGTAAGGATGAGGTCAAGTATGTTTTCCCTCTTGTTTGTTCCCTCACCACCTGCTGCAATCCCAGTATAGCAACAATGTCCTTTAGGACTTGCCCAGTTCCGTCAGTACTGGTGCTACTGTGCCACTCTTGGTGATGGACATTGAAGTCCCCCGCCCGGATACATTTTGTGCCCTTTCTTCCTCCACGTGGTGCTCAACATGGATGACTGACTCATCATCTGAGTTGGGGGAGGGCGGTGGGGTGGGGGGGGTGGGGGGGGGCAGTGGTAATCAGCAGGAGGTTCCTTGCCCATGGCCTGATGGTACGAGTGTTCATGAAGTCCAGAGGGGATGTTGAGGACTCCCAGGGCTGCTTCCTCCCGACTATTTACCACTGTTTACCACTGTGCCTGTGGGACCAGGGATGGTGAAGATAGTCTCTGGGATGTTTCCGTGAGTATGACTATGTCAGGCTGCTGCTTGGCTCGTCTGTGGGACGACTTGCAGGGCCGCCAGTTTGCCGCTGTGGCTTCTAGTGCCTAAGGCGATGCTGGCGGGTCCGTACAGTTGCATTCCTTATTGGCTTTTGGCTTTCTAGCAGTTCAATACAACGGAGTGGCATCTCAGAAGGCATGGAGTCAAAGAGGAAGTAAGGCCAGCAAATGCTCTTCCCTAAAGGTAAGTAGTGAACCAATTTTATTTTTAGGACAATCAACAATAGTTTCATGGGCATCATTAGACTTTAAATTCCAGATTTGTTTTTTATTCAGTTCAAATTTCACCATCTGCTGTGGTAGGATTCATACCCAGACCCCCGGAGCATTACCGTGGCTCTCTGGATTACAAGTCCAGTCACAATGCCACCATACCTCAGCCTGCCTGTTACATGAAAGTCTTTAAATAGCGCTTCTTACAAATGAAGGTGACAGTATGAAAACTGTCCAAAAATAAAATTGGTCAGTGAATTTGTATCCTAGCCTTGCACAAATGCATCATGCACTCCGTTAAAATTGATTTTTGAACACATGGATGTGTAGAAAATGGTTGTGTGCTTTTATTTTATATTTGGCTCATTTATATTTGACTAATAGTTGTCTTAAACGGAATGCTGATGATAGAACAATATTCAGCACCGTTTGTGACTCCTCAGAAACTGAAGCAGTCCGTGCCCATATCTCGCAGGACCTTGACAACATTCAGGCTTCGGCTGAGAAGAGGCAAGTGTCATTTGTGCCACACAAGTGTCAGGCAATGGTCATCTCCAACAGGAGAGAATCTAACCATTGTCCCATGACATTCAAAGGCATTAGCATCACTGAATCACCCAATATCAACATCATGGAAGTTATCATTGACCAGAAACTGAGCTGGGCCAGTCTTTTATATATTGAGGCTACAAGAGCCGGCCAGAGGTTGGAAATTCTGCAGAAAATAATTTGCCTCCTGACTCCCCAAGGACTGTCGACCATCTACAAGGAACAAGTCAGGAGTTTGTTGAAATACTCTACATTTATTTGGATGAGTTGAGTTCCCTCAACACTCAAGAAACTTGACACCATCTGGGCCAAAGCAGCTCTCTTGATTGGCACCCCATCCGCTATCTCGAACATCCATCCCTCCACCACCAACACACAGAAGCAGCAGTGTGTACCACCTACAGGATGCATTGCAACAACTCACCATGGCTCCTTTGACAGCACCTACCAAACCCGTGATCTCTACCACCAAGAAGGGCAAGGGCAGCAGGTGCACGGGTGCACCAACACTTGCAAGTTCCCCTCTAAGCTACATAGCATTCCTTCACTATCACTGGAACAAAATCCAAGCACTCCTTCTCTATCAGCACTTAGGGTGTACCTACACCACAGTGACTGCATATATTCAAGAAGGCGCTCACCACACCTTCTCGCGGGCAATTAAGGATGGGCAGTAAAATTGCTGATTTAGCCAGCAACACCCACATCCCATGAAAGAATAAAAAGGATCCCCAAAAAACGCTTACTGAATTGTTTGGATGTTAATATGTGGAGTACTGAATGTACCATTCCACTGTTGTTGAGCAACGTGAGCAGAAACTCGGATCTGCAAATCACACAAAGCACAGATTAATAAAAAGAAGTATCTGAGGTAACAGCATGTTGCCTTTGGTATTCCAGGCATAGTTAAGTTTGTAAATTCATGCATTTAGCGATGGTTTATCCATTCTGCACTTTAACATCGTGTAACTATATTAGTGCTGAACCCTTCAGTAATTAATAGCATTTAGGCCCCAGAGTAGTCAGGTCTGATCAAGTAGACACAAAAGTAATTTAACATGCAATCACATGTTCTGAAAGGGCTTTTGAGAGCAGACAGTTTGAAGATGGACATATGGACGCATCTTCATTGGATTGTTAGCCACCTTAGAGTAGTTAACAGTCAGATCAATACAGCTCCTAGAGCTATGATAAAATGGGTTCGACAAGCTCCTCTGTGGCTGAGAAAAGAGTATACACATTGATTTCTGAGGCTGATGTAACCCATTTACCTATTCAGCTTTTCCTATAAAGAAGGTGTAAGGCTATAAGGACTCTAGGGAGCAATACTGTCTGTAAGTGGGTTAGCACATATTTTAAAATGTCTTACTCTGCCTTTACAATTATTATTGAGATACATATGATTGTTTTTTTCATTGTAAGTATTGTTTTTAAATGGAATTAAGAAAGAATTGTCAAATTCTTTTCAAATTTTTTTTAGCTTGGATTTTACAAAATGTTGCACTTTTTTATTGCATTAGTGCCGTGCCCTTAAATTGGACACATTGGTCACATTGGACAAATATCTCAAAGAACAGTGGAAAGCCAGACATTTTTTCTCTTTATTATATCACCAGAAGTAACTCATGACAATGTTGCTGCATTGTGTGCAGTGATTATTGGAAACAATGGCCATTGTCTGTGGAAAAACCACAGAGCCAAAGAGGAAAGTTTGGAGCAACTAACGTATTTAAATCTAAAACAAAAGTTCTATCATAAGAGTGAATACTTCATGCTATTGGCAGTTGGGTTCAGTGGATGGATGCACAGTTGACCCTACAAATAGCATTTTACCTTCTGCTCTTTTTGTCACTTAGTGCAAATAATTGTCTTTTCTAAAATCACACTCTTCACATTTTCATGTGGACCTGGTAACTATTTGCATCTCTCTTCTGCTGCATGGGAGCACACATTTATTTAGAGTTGGATGACTCAGTAAAATCAGAATTTCTGTCCTATGATAAATTTATGCTTTTATATATATATATATATATATATATAAGTAGTTTTGAAGACAAAGGGAGTCATTTTGATTTTGGACAAGAGTGTAGCATGCAAGAGATTGGTTTGACTCTCCATTTGCAAAACCTCCCCCAAAGTTAAAGAAACAAAATTAGGCCAAACATTTAGAGGTCGCCTGGGTAAATATTGCATGCTTCAGTCACCAAGAATCAAGATGACCTCCGGAGGCAGTGGCAGCTTCTTCCCCACTGTTTCATTATGTAATATTCAGAGTAGTAAAATTATCAAATTTAAATCCTTCTTTCCTTAGTTCCTTAGTTTAACTTATTGCGTACAGTTTCCTGTCAGTTGAAAGGAATCATTTATATAAAAGGTGGTTTTGTGACTGTAATAGAAAGTGTGACTGAGGCATCTGAGGAGACACATTTGTCATGAATTCTCTCCCTCGAAAGCTGATGAAGCTAAATTAACAAAATCTTCAAACCTGAGGTAACTTTTTGTCAGATGAGGTAAATGATGCAAAGGCAGGTAAATCAAGTTAAGTGAAGGTAAAACATGATCTAATTGCATGGCAAAACAGGCTTGGGGGCCAGAATGGGGACCTGCTTTTGTTCCTGTCAATTTTATTCCTCCTTATTGGTTATGTGTTTACTATTCAATAACTGGTTGTTTTCTAATTTTGTTATGTAGTGGACATATTAAGCCAAGCTTATTAATTTTATTTCCCAAATCATATCACCAGAATAAAACTTGACGAATCACCTTTTTGTGGAAAATAAATTGAGAGGTACCATCACCATAGTATGTCTTCGTCCACATCACTACACACCTTTAAATATAACTGCCCCAAAAATGTGTGACCCTTCTGTTGCACACTTGTGATAAAACCATCCATCCCAAACATCATCCTCTGCGTTGGAAGGGCCACAACACAGGGTAGAGACAAACATGCCAACAATATCCTCAGCTCCCAGCTGCCAGATTATCAAGTGATAGCTGGTATGCCTAAAGAGAGGAGATGTATCAAGCCCTGGCCCAGTTGAAGTGGGAGCCATGTTTGAGGGATTAGACAGGAAAGCAGCCTGATTCTGCTCTCAAGAGAATTACTCGAGGTTTACAGTTTAATCCAGCTCCCGTAAAAAGGGGCTATTTGTTTGGTCCCCATGCAGGGACTTCAGAGCCAGATCATCTGACTTTGTACAGCAGAAATAATCAGGGATGCCTCATTGCAATTCCCCTTTCTGTCAGGTTCCTACAGTCTGCCAAGTTGGGTTGGATCTCATTGACTTTCAGACCCAAATCAGCCACTGCTTCCCAAGATTCTGATGCCCTTCAGTTTCAGTACAGTTGACCATGTCTCCTGGCAGGTAGCATCTGGCTCTCTAGTCCCTGACCAACTAATGCCAGAATACAGCATCTTGATTCTTCAATTTTAGACTCATTTAATTGCTCTTTGCGAAAATAAAATCAAAGTAACTGACTTATCAGCAGTTAGCCCAGAATAAAAACCTAGGAGATGCTTGTACTATGTACCACACATGCTCATGTTTCATCGTTCCCCCACCCCCACTCCTCCACCTAGCTCTGACTCAGCTCCTTCTGAGACACAACTCCAGGGACCAGTCAGGGGAGAATACTACTAACATCTGAACTGGGGGTCACAGTTGAGATGCTGGGGCAGATTTTTCATTTATTTCAATGGAAATGAAAAGCAAGTGGTTTTGGTAACAGGTTTTTGATTTGCAATACCGATCGTAAAGCCAAGTGACAAGATGGAAATCTACCCCCATATATTTTCGAGTGGATTTCTGGGGCCTCAGAGCAGACCTTCATTAAAAATTAGAAACCGCACTCCGGGGTCTGGCCTACCTGTGAACAATGACAAGCGAGATCCAATAATAATTCAGACTCTTTAAGGTAAACAACTGCAATAAACGTCTTTCTATAAATCTCAAATATGTACTGTATCTTCTCATACAATTACAAGTATGTTAATGGTTCTCTTTTATGGCCAAATCCTTTATGATTCTAAAGACCGAAGCAATAGCAATACTTGCTCTGCAATCACATACTGTTTGCACAGAATAACCTCAAATTTGGGCAAAATTTAGTATTTCATTTTCTAATAAGGAGGCAATATGTTCAGTATGTGGCATACAGAATGATTTCTCCTGCTGGATTCTGCTGCTAACATTAGAAAACATAGCAGCACAAAGCTGCTGATAGGTAGTCATTAGCCACAGATACACTGTAATCCATGGTAATCTGATGTACATGCTAATTACAACACAACATTACTCGTGTGCAAAGTGAGTTTCTCTATCCATGTATTACTTAAAGGCCACAATTATCACAGTGAGAATGGGGGTGGCTCTTCATTAAAAATAAATTTTTATGACAAAACCATAATTACTTGCATCTCCATTGGCCTTGGTAAGAGTACCTTTGTATAATTTTGTACTTTATTTTGGTCTTTGGAGCCTCCTAATTATGTGGCATTCAGTTCAATAACCTCAAGTCTCAGGCGATGATTGTGAATTTGAAACACTGAGGGATCCATAATAAAACACGATGCCCCCTTTTTATGTTCACGAATCCATTAAGCCACAAGTTACTCTGCTTTTGTATCAACCTTTTCTGAGGGATTGCTTGCATTCCTTTTTTACTGAAAGTTGACTTGACCTTGAAGCAGTTCCTGAAAAGGATGTTTTTGCAGCCAAAGTCTGTCGCACCGACATTTGGGACATCGTGCAACTCTTTTCAAGACACTTTATAAGAATTCAATGGTGCTTTAATGAAATTTACAGGCAAGTTACAAAATAAAAGTTAATGGGTGAGATTTTATTTTCATATGTGAGTTGGCATGAATGCTATTATTGACTTGCAGGGTTAGTCCTCAACAGATGTATGATGTATGTCAGTAGTATGATGTTGAGCTATGTGCCACCAGATTACTGTCAAAATTATTATTTAAATGCTCATTCTAGCACTTTTTCTATTAGTCCTGCCAATATTTTCTCTGTTGAAGTGCTGGGTAAAGATGATGCTGTAGGGCATAAATTTATTACATAGACCGATACTTTTTTGTGGTTCAACAGGCCACCAATTAACCTGCGCAACTTGCCCAAGTTGTCAAATTCAATACTTAGATGGTGAATAATGGCAGATCATTTGATTACAAGGGGTAACATTGTGGATTTGGTTCTGACTTGATTAGCACACAGACATATTCTTGGCAGAGGTTGCTGGTTAACTTTCAGTTGTTCGACTGATGATAACTTGGAAGCATGCGGGAACCAGGCTACAATCGAGTTAGAAAGCTACACTCAGGGGGTGATTCTCCGGAACAATTTCCAAGTGCCGTAGTGAGCGGGAATTGACGAGGGTTTCCTGACACTCGGCCCGGCGAGGCCAGCAACGCTAAGCAACTTAACGAAGCCTCACGGGCTTTCCGCCCCGAATGCCAGCTCACCAGCTGATTCGCCGGGACCGCGCTCACCAGCCCCCCAGCCAACACAGAGCAGTGCTTAGAGTGCACTTGCTCAGCCAACCCCAGCCAGTTCGCTATACAATGACACCGAGGAGATGGCCCCAGTATTCGGGGATGCTGACTTGGGGAGGCTCCTGGATGCCGTGGAGGCCAGGAGGGATATCCTGTTCCCCAAGAATCCCGGAGAGTGAGCCACGATGCACCCAGTGCTGTCTGGGTGGCGGCAGCAGTCAGCTCAGCCAGTGTGGCCAGGAGGACAGGCCTCCAGTGTGGAAAGAAGGTCAACAACCTACACCGGACAGCACGAGTGAGTAGATACCAATGTCCCAGCCCTGTCCCCCCAAGGTAGCATCTCTCCAGGCGATCCCCAACCCTCCCTTTAATCCCCTCCCCCTTCCGTTCCACACACCCTCCACCCACCCCTCCCACCCTCCCTCCACCCCAACACTCCCTTCACACCACCCCCCCCCCCCCCCCCCCCCCCCCCCCCCCACAACTGTAAATCACATGTGTGGGTAACGATGCCTTCTCTGTGACTCCTCAGGAAAAACTCTCCCATAATCGGCAGGAGAGAGCCCAGACTGCGGTGGGGTGCTGTTTTTGAGAACCCTCACCTCCTTCGAGAAGTGGGTCCTGGAGGTGACTGATGTGGCCGAGGACAGATCGGTCACCCACGCGGAGGCTGGCGGACATCGCAGAGACGAGGAACCACTGGGCTTCAACCGGAGGACCTGTCAGACATGAGTACTGATTTCCTTACTGACTGACCCATCCCTCCCACTGTCCACATGCCCATTCTCCTGCAAGTCCTCCAGCCGACAGCGCCGGCCCACCCCGGGCAGCACCTTCTCCTGACTCCGAGGAGAATACCTCGAGGAGAGCTCCAAGGATGCAAGCATGGTCTCGGCACAGCTGTCATCCCCATCCTCCACCAGCGCAGATACACACACCTCGGTGGAAAATCCTAGTGGGCAGGCGTCTGGGGAACAATCTGGTAAACACCACACTGCTGATGCTGCATATCTGCTGAAGCTGCTGATGCTAGTGGAGGCAGGAGCCCCCAGGTGAGACAGCAGTCAGGGGGCTGCTGGATCCCAGAACCCAGTTAGGTACCAACCTGATGCAGAGCCTCTGGAAGTGGGTTACCTGGAGTTGCTGGAGATGATAGGGAGCAGCCGGGACGTTCAGAGGGAGATTCAGTGTCACTCCAGCAGATCCATAACCAATTGGAGGAGTCTCACAGGCTACGGGCGCAGGTGATGGTGCCGGCAATGTGTGGCACCAAGGCCATTACTGCCAGGGTGGAGACCGCAGTGGAGAGCCTGGTGCATAATGTTGGCACCATGACTGAAGATGTCCAAGGCATTGCTCAGTCGGTGTCGGCCACGGCTGAGGGTGTCGGCAGTTTGTCCGACTCGCTGGGGGATGTCACCTAGTACTAGGCTCACCTTGATGGGGTTCTGCGGGATATGTCCCGTTCTTAGATGGGAATGGCCAAAATGCTCTGGAGCTTGTCCCAGTCATAGGTGGGCACAGCTGAGGCACTGCAGAGCATGGCCTGGTCACTGGGGATGTGTCCTGGTCACTGTCTCACCATCGACACAATGGTGCAGACTAGGGAACCGCCAGGACTGGCAGAGCCAGATGATGCAGAGGCAGCCAGGCCCGAACCAGCTGCCCATCCGTCCCAAGGTGAGCTCCAGAGCCCTATGGGCACCAATCGGGAGGAGGGGGCACTGAGTGCCAACCTGGACCCGTCCTAGGGGGTGGTGAGGGTGGCCACCAGCACTCCCGAGTTTCACCCCTCTGATGAGGCTGTGTCGAGGTCAGCACATGGGATAGGGTGGCACGGCTGTGCGTGTGCTGCCGACAAGTGAGCCGGGGCCCTCCGGCCCCAGAGCCCCCACAGGACGCCCACCAGGCGCATCGAAGGCCACGGGACGTGGTAAGCAGCTGGTTGCCCCTACCTCAGATGTGCATCCTGGGGAAACACCAAGAAGTAGTTGTAGATCCAGGAGGTCCAAGCATGTTGAGCATCAATGAGGGCACTGGTGTAGGGAGAAGGAATTAGGTAGGGGGTGGGGAGGCGTGGGGTTTGGGGGCCGGGGGGATTGGGGGGTGGCATTATCGGGAATGGGGTGTTGTACAGCACATTAAACAACTCTGCGCAGAAACATTATGATGCCTCTGTCACTTTCTTCCTCAATGCGGGGTGACCCCCAGACCCTTTGTCTGTCTCTCCAGGCAACCCCTCATCCCAGTGGCACCAACCCATCCTCTGGCCGTGGTTGTGTCCTGGGAGTTATGTCCCAACTCCTGGGTGTTCGGATGTTGGCTGCTGAGTGTGTGGTGTTGATTCCCACAAATGTCTAGGCATCAAGTTTTGATTGGAATGCTGGACAATGACTCCCACATGCTACATGGCCCACCTACCCACAGGAACCCACTTGGCATGTGTCAAGGGCTCACAACCATGATTGCTAATTCCTTTTTAGCAGTTGCCTTCAGCCCCGCAGACAGAGGCCTCAGCAGTCGGTGTGCGTTATGGTGATTGGTGGGGCAGGCGGGCAAGGCCAGGGGCTGCTCCTGGCATGGACCTGGGCTTCAAAGGCTGGCATGGTGGTGCCATGAGCATTTGTCCCCCACACCCCCCAGTTGCCCCCCCCCCCCGTGCCTACCCCCACCCTCCCATGGCAGCCCTCCCCAGCCGAGGGTGTTCCACCCCCAACTGGCACTGGGGTGGCAAGGCCTGCACCCCTCGTCTCTTTGCTACCCCCTCGTCAACTCACCACATTAGCCCTTCCGTCAGGTTCATGTTTTTAAAAGGGAATACTAATCGGTGCCAGCATGAGCACTTGCTGAGGAGGCCGCTGAATGACGGGAGGCCATTGGATGATGGGTGGCTCTCGTTAATTGTATGGAAATGGGCCTTAAGTGGTGCTAATTGGTATTGCCACACAACAGTGAGATTCCAAATTCACCAACGGGAGCGTGCCAGTCGCATTGCAAACTGTTTGGCACCTGGTGCGGTTCCCGTTTTTTGCCTCTCCCGCTATTCACTGGCCTCGTTACGCTTGAGCACGAGCGTAATGAGGCCGGAAAACCGCACCCATAATTTCAGTATATTTGAGTGGATTTTAAGAGTGTTTGGCGACAGTTTTGGTGATGGGTAGGCACAGCCAGCCGTCACAACATTTTGACGCCTTGATCCTGACCCCGAGCCCTGTCTGACAGCGCTTGGTCGAGGTCAGGTGAATGGCCCACCGGCAAGCAGCGCCAATTATGGCCAATTACAGAGTTGTATTAAGGCCTCATTGATTCCCACGCTGGCTGGGATTTTCAATCGACAGTAAGGGCTCGGACCAGGGCCAGTCACCCTTACAGAGTCACGGCCGGAAAGTGAGAGGCAGGGCTTCCTCCCATGAGGGACAACCCCACCTGCATAATCGTGGCTGCCAGGCTAAGGCTGCAGATGCCCCATGGCAGGATAGTTCTTCCGGGGTCATGGTCATGCAGCTGCAGCCATTTTAATTAAACAAGAACTGACCTCTTCTTCAGAGGCCAGCTCCATGTTGAGGCACTGTGTCTTTTTCCATCACAGATCTGCCTTGGCCGATGGGACTGGTCAATAATGGAGGGACCCCAATTGGTCCTCCAGCCTCGTTACCCATACTTGCTAATCTTAATTGGGTAGTGAGCGTCCTCTCTATCATTGATTAACTTACTCCATAAGTGGGCAAGAGGAGATGGTGGTGACAGGAGCAGCAGTGGAGAGTCTGTGTTAGAGGTGGCAGTCCTCTACAAGCTCTGACACAGATGCTATAGTCATGGAAACATCAATAAAAAGGTTAACAATTGGAAGAGCAGAAAATCTGCAATGTACTTCCAAGCACATTGATCATGATTGCAGAGGAAATAGAGGAGTCCACCTCAAACATGAGTGTGAGATGACGTTGCTGGATATTGCAGGAATGGTTCCCTGTAATGGAATGATAAATTCCATGGTATATTAAACACGCAATTAAATGAGCCTCAAAGGGAGAAATGTTAACCTCGTGGGGTAATGTGAAGGGAGAAGTGCAAGAGTGAATTCCACTTCTCATGGCCACCACCAGACCACCCCCTCCCACTGTCAGTAGCTGGCATGCTGACGTATGTCCCAATGGTCTTGTCAGTCTGCCCCTGCTTAGGGACATTCATGGCCTCCAAAATCTGGAAGTCGTCAACTAAGAACATCTCAGTGGTCAGAGCAGGGATCTGAACAGTCTGCCTCTATCTTTGGTGAAGGCACAGGGATTGCATCTTGAAGGATCAATAGGAAAAAGAAGTATAGATCTTTATAGTTGAACAAGGGTATGTACATGGGAATGCAAGAATATGAATGTTGTGGAGACTTCATTCTTTAACAGAATCACATAAAAGTTATGAGTTTGCACCATTTTCCCATCTAGCCCATTTGTGGTTGCTGGGAAGACATGACATGGACAAATGTGGGATATACAAAGCATCATTGGTTGTTTGCAGAACTGTGTTGTGTAGGTGTTGGGGTGTATATGGAGCGAAGATGAAGAGTGGTAGTCAGTCACCTATGACTCTGACATATTTTTCCTAGTGCAATCAAAGTGGAACTTGCATTAAAAATGGCATCTCTTTCATTCCAGGCAGGGATGTGAGAAAGTGCTGCTGCATCACCCTCGTCACTTTGTGAAATGGATCTTTACCAGGTCAATGGTTTGGTATCGGCGAACAAAGAAAAAAGAACAATACAGCACAGTGACAGGCCCTTTGGCCCTCTAAGCCTGTACCGGTCATGATACTACCCTTGGCCTAAACCCTCAGCACTTCCTTGTGCCGTATCCCTCTACACCCATCCTATACATGTATTTGTCGAGATGCCTTTTAAACGCTGTTCATGTATCTGCTTCCACACCTCCCCTGGCAGCGCATTCCAGGCACTCACCACCCTCTGTGCAAAAGGCCTGCCTCGTACATCTCCTCTAAACTTTGCCCCACGGACCTTAAGTCTAAGCCCCCTAGTGACTGACCCCTCCACCCTGGAAAAGAGTGCCTCCCCATCCACTCTATCCATGCCCCTCATAATCTTGCAGACCTCCATCAGATCATACCTCAACCTCCGTCATTCTCATGAAAACAGTCCAAAGCTGGAAGTGGTATTCCTCGTCTCCTATTCCTCACTCCTAAAGTCTGCCTATAGGTCTAAAGAGACCAGGGAGTTTTAACTGCCACAAATCAAAAGCATTAGCAGGTCCCCAGGGATCATATGCATGCCTGCAGGAGAATATTGGGAGCTCTTGCATTTTACAAATATTTCTGGTTGGATGGGGGAGATGGAGTATCAGGTGGATGCCGTCAATGGCACTTTTCATCTGTATAAATTCAGCCAGAGATGCAAATCACACTGTTCAATCATTCTGCCTGACATCAGGCAAAGTTCACATTGTTTCCAACAACTGGCAGACAAGCCATCATACCTGTTGTATGTATTTGTGGGCTGCTAACTGGTAGATCCTGGTTATGTCTCCAGCAGAACTCAAAAGGATCCAGAAGCTAAAATGCTAAGGGTTCAATAGGAAGCTCTTCCAGTAGGCTGCAAATGCCTGTCACTTCCCTACATGACAACTTGTGCCTCTTGAGACACGACTGTTTTGACTTGTCGAGGAAACTCAACCTCTTCCTGTACATCCTGTGTCATGGGTAATAATTCATCCCCTCTGCCGTTCTCCTTTCTAATGTTCAGCAGCAAGTCTCTCAGCAGCTGCTGGTTCTACTGCTGGTCATATTGCTCCTTGAGGAAGGATGTTCTTGCTCTAGAGCGAGTGCAGTGAAGGTTTATCAGACTGATTCCTGAGATGGTGGAACTGACGTATGAGAAGAGATTGAGTTGGTTAGGATTGTATTTGCTGGAATTCAGAAGAATGAGAGGGGAATCTCATAAAAAACCACAAAATTCCAACAGGACTAGACAGGGTAGATGCAGGAAGGATTTTCCTGATGGTGGGGGAGTCCAGAACCAGGAGCAAAATTCTCCGACCCCACGCAGGGTCGGAGAATCGCCCGGGGCCGCCGAAAATTCCGCCCCCGCCATGGCAGAAATTCTCTGCCACCCGGGAATTGGCGGGGGTGGGAATCGCGCCATGTCGAGCGGCGAGCCTCCTGTGGCGATTCTCCGGTCCGCGATGGGCCGAAGTCCCGCCGCTGGGAGACCTCTCCCGCCGCCGAGGTTTGAACCACCTCTGGTGGCGGCGGGATCGGCAGCGCGAGCGGGCCCCCGGGGTCCTGGGGGGGCGCGGGGCGACCGGGCCCTGGGGGGGTGCCCTCACGGTAGCCAGGACCACGATCGGGGCCCACCGATCAGCGGTCAGGCCAGTGCCATGAGTGCACTCTTTCTCTTCCGCCGCCGCCACAGCCTACACCATGGCGGAGAAGAGAATTCCCCCAGCACGCATGCGCCGGTGGTGACGTCACCACTTGCGCATGCGTGAACCGGCGAAGGCCTTTCGGCCAGCCCCGGCGGCGGGCGGCGGGCGTCAAAGGCCGCTGGTGCCGGTTTTGGCATCAGTCGGCGTGGTGCCAACCGCTCCGGCGCGGACCTAGCCCCCAAAGGTGCGGAGAATTCAGCACCTTTGGGGAGGCCCGACGCCGGAGTGGTTGGCGCCATTCCGCTACGCCCGGACCCCCCGCCCCGCCGGGTAGGGGAGAATCCCGCCCCTGGAGTCACAATCTGAAGATACGGGGGAGACCACTTAGACAGAGATGAGGAGAAATTTCTTAACCCAGAGAGTTATGAGCCTGTGGAACTCATTAGCACAGGGAGTAGCTGAGACCACACATTGTATGTTTTCAAGAAGCAGTTTGATATAGCACTTAGGACAAAGGGGATCAAAGGATATAGGGACAAAGCGGGATTAGTCTATTGAGTTGGATGATCAGCCATGATCATAATGAATGGTGGAGCAGGCTCGAAGGGCCGAATGGCATCCTCCTTGTAATGAACTCCAATTGGCTTTATTGGTTGGCCAATTGGAGTATGAGCTCCCTCAATGATAGCTCATTGAGGGGGGGCATATAATCACCTGTGTAGGCTTTGTGAGCCTGTCTTAAGTTGACTGGACTGCTGGCAGCACTGTTTGTAGCTGCTCCTGTAATATCGTTATTGTAAATAAATATTGGTGTGGTGACGGAACTCCTGCCTCCCGTGGATTACTACAGTGGCGACGAGGTAAACTACGAATTTTGCGGAGACCAGCTGCCGCACTCGGAGGGTAAACCTTACCATTTTAAAAATGCCGTTTTTTGGGAGGTTAGAGGCATTCGACCCGTCTATTGAGGACTGGTCCCAGTATGTGGAGAGAATGTGTTACTTCTTCCGGGCAAATGATATGCTGACGGATGAAAGGAGGCGGCTTATCCTGCTGTTGGCGTGCGGAGCCTCTGCTTTCGCCATTATACGTAGTCTGACTTATCCCGATGCGCCGGACACGAAAACTTTCCAAGAAGTAACGGAATTGGTGAAAGAGCACTACGACCCAAACCCACCCCTCATTTTGCGTAGGTACAGATTCTATACAGCGAAGCGGGAAGACAGGGAGTCAGTCACAAATTTCTTGACCCACCTGAGAAGGCTGGCGGAAAAATATGAGTTCGGCCCGACACTAAATGAAATGCTTCGGGACCGGTTAGTGTGTGGTATAAACGACCTCACAATACAGAAACGCCTGTTGGCGGAAACGGAGCTAGACTGCAGGCAGGCGTTACAGCTCGCACTGTCCCTAGAAAAGGCAGCAAGTGGGGCGCAGGAACTACAGGGCACGCCAATGGAGGTAGGATACCTGTGAGAGGGACTACCACAATGGGTCCTGCTACCAGATAACCGCTCTCAGGAAAAACCTGAGGAATAGAGGGAAAAAGGAAAACCCCAGAAGTGCCCCCAAGTCTGCCAGGGCTAACTGGAGACAGAGGGAAGTACCGGCTGAGGCTCCCCCAACAGAGAAGGACCGTTTCTGTCACCAGACAGAGTGGGGTAACAACGACAGAAACCCTAGAAGGAGGTGGCAAAAGAGGAATAGCAGGTGGGGATGCAGGGAAGTACACAACCTAGACGCCCCATCCTCCTCCGAAGGGGAACAATTATATAATATTACAACGAAGAAAGCAGAACCCATTAGGATTACCCCACGGGTGAACGGGCGGCCGACTATAATGGAAATAGACACGGGTGCGGCCGTATCAGTAATGGGAGTGGCAGCATTTAGAAAAATCAAAGATGGACTCCAGCCACTAACCCTAACAAAAACATCGACAAAACTTAAAACCTACACGGAGGAACCCCTGGAAGTTCTAGGCACGACTCATGTACCCGTGGAATATGAGAAACAATTGCTCAGATTACCGTTGACGATAGTAGAGGGCTCCGGACCGAGCTTAATTGGATGGAACTGGCTGAAAGACCTAAAATTAGATTGGATGAAGATTTTCCAGAGTGGAAGCGGGCAGTTGAGTGGAGTACTCCAAAAATACCCGGAGGTCTTCCAGGAAGGTTTGGGGAAATCATAGGTGCCAAAACAACTTTGCACGTGGACCCAGAAGCCCTTCCAAAATTTTGTAAGGCCAGGCCTTTTGCATTAAGGAAGAAAGTAGATGACGAAATAGAAAGGTTACAGCGCGACGGCATTATCAGACCAGTACAGTTCTCGGAATGGGCAGCGCCGGTGGTACCAATTTTGAAGCCAGACGGCTCAATATGTCTCTGTGGAGATTTCAAACAGACAGTAAACAAATACGCACTGCTGGACAAATACCCAATCCCGAAAATAGACGACCTATATGCCAAATTGGCAGGTGGGCTTTTGTTCACGAAACTAGACATGAGCCACGCCCACCTGCAGTTAAAACAAGACAAGGGCTCCCAGAAGTTCGCTACGATCAACACCCTGAAGGGCCTTTTTCGTTATACTAGGCTACCTTTTGGAGTGTCATCAGCCTGCGCTATATTCCAGCGTACGATGGAAAATATTCTGCAGGGACTACCGCAGGTGGCGATTTATTTGGACGATATCTTAATCACGGGTAGGACAAACAGGGAACACGTAAGGGACCTGGAGGAAGTGCTCAGGCGTTTCACAAAGGCAGGCGGACGGCTAAAAAGGGAAAAATGTGTTCTTCTGGCCCCATAAGTGACGTACCTGGGATATAAAGTAGACGAGTCAGGCTTACATCCATTAGAAGACAGATTAAGTGCAATAAAAGAAGCCCCAGCTCCCACCACGGTCCAGGAGTTACAATCATTTCTAGGGTTGGTAAACTATTATGGAAAATTTATTGAAAATAGGGCGTCCATCCTAGAACCCCTCCACCAGCTACTAAAAAAGGGGCAAGAATGGAAATGGTCCACCCGCCAAAACCGAGCATTTAGGGACATTAAGGAACAACTGTCATCCGAAAATGTCCTAGAGCATTATGACCCAAGGAAGGAATTGGTGGTCACTTGTGATGCATCCCCCTACGGGGTAGGGGCCATCTTAGCCCATAGAGGAAGGAACGGGGAAGAACGGCCAATAGCCTACGCTTCGAGGACCTTGGCGATGGCTGAGAGGAAGTACGCCCAAATCGAGAAGGAAGGACTGGCGGTGATATTCGCAGTAAAAAATTTTTACCAGTATCTGTACGGGCGGAAATTCACCATAGTGACGGACCATAAGCCGTTATTAGGGTTATTAAAAGAAGACAAGTCAATACCCCCGATTGCATCAGCTAGAATCCAACGCTGGCCGTTGCTACTGGCGGCATATAGATACTTTCTGGAGCACAGACCGGGAATGCGAGTAGCACATGCAGATGCTTTGAGCAGACTTCCCCGTAAATACCAAAAGTAGAGGAGACAGTAATGACTCTAAATTTTTTGGACACCCTACCAGTAGACGCACAACATATTCGGTTGTGGACGCAAAAAGACCCAGTTTTAGCCAAGATGAAGCATTTACTGCTAACAGGGGAACTGGAAAGACCAGTGGAGCCCCAGATGCACCCATACTGGAGCAGAAGGGACCAAATAACCGTAGAAGACAGTATCCTATTATGGGGAGCCCGGGTAATCGTCCCAGCTCAGGGCCGTCAGGCAATCTTAACTGAGTTACATCACGGACACCCAGGGGTGTCTAAAATGAAGATGCTAGCTCGAAGCTACGTTTGGTGGCCAGGTTTGGACACAGACATAGCAGCCTTGGTACGTCGTGCCAGGGGTGCCAACAGGGGCAAAGAGTGCCAACAGCGGCGCCATTGCACCCGTGGGAATGGCCAGGCAGACCGTGGACCCGCCTGCATATTGACCACGCCGGCCCTTTCATGGGCTCATTGTTTTTGGTGATAGTGGACGCCCACTCCAAATGGTTGGACGTCCACCGGGTAAACACGGCAAGCACAGCATCGACAATTGAAAAGCTCAGGACCTCGTTTGCAACACATGGGCCTCCGGAGGTATTGGTGTCGGACAACGGAACGGCATTCACAAGTGGGGAATTTGGAAAATTCCTGAAGGAAAACGGAGTCCGTCACATCAAAACGGCCCCTTACCATCCAGCGACCAACGGCCTGGCAGAGAGAGCGGTCCAGACACTTAAAGCGGGACTCAAGAAGCAGCCGGCAGCGTCAATAGACACAAAGCTCTCCTGCTGGCTGTTTGATTACAGGACCACACCGCATTCCACAACGGGCATACCGCCAGCTGAACTCTTAATGGGAAGGCGGCTGCGAACGAGGCTGAGTCTCCTTTTCCCAAAATTTACGGGGAAAGTGGAGAAACAACAGGAGGCCCACGCAGGGGGCATGATAATAGTCGGCAGTAGAGACATTTCCAGGTGGGGGCACCGGTTTGGGTCAAGAATTATGGGAATGGACCAACGTGGGTCAAAGGCACGGTAGAGTCCCAAATAGGGCCCATATCCTATGAGGTTTCAATAGGAGGTAAGGTGCTGAAGAAACACCTAGACCAAATAAGGGCAGCGGAACCACGCCTGGAGGCAGGCGAAGCAGGACCGCCTCAAGCTGGGAGAGCCCAGACGGAAAGGATCCCCAGCCATGAGGAATTTCTCCAGACCCCGTCATCCAGTCATCAGAGTCAGAGATGGACACACTCGACGAGGCCGCCGCGACACCTCTCCCCGAGGAGGAGGAAGAACAACTTCCAAGGAGGTCGTCAAGGAAAAGACGGACACCCATAAGGTACACTCTGCCCACTTCGGAGAACGACCCGGTGGACGACACAGAGGTGACAGACCCAGACATGAGGAGCAGGAAGAAGCTCAGAGGAATGCCAGCTGGCAGGAATTCCTCGGACCTTGGGGGGGGGGGGGGGGGGGGGGTGTAATGAACTCCAATTGGCTTTATTGGTTGGCCAATTGGAGTATGAGCTCCCTCAATGATAGCTCATTGAGGGGGGGGCATATAATCACCTGTGTAGGCTTTGTGAGCCAATCTTAAGTTGACTGGACTGCTAGCAGCACTGTTTGTAGCTGCTCCTGTAATATCGTTATTGTAAATAAATATTGGTGTGGTGACGGAACTCCTGCCTCCCGTGGATTACTACACTCCTGCTCCTATTTACTATGTTTCTATGCTTATCCAATTTAAGGTAGCCAAGGCATTGCCCATTCTGATATTGTTTATAAAACCTACAAAATGTGGAGTAAACACTCCGCAAATGTTCTGAGAACTAATCCTTTCCCACTAGTGGCATAAAATGGCAGCAGTGAGGTTTGAGTATTTATTGCTATATTTCCATAGGTTCTAATCAATTGTCCTTACCTGATTTTTAATGGCAAGTTTCAGGAAATCTAAGAAATCAATGGAGGCAATGCTAAACAAAAATGTGCAGTATTATCTCTCCAAGTAAGCAACTACCATAAGTAAATAGGCAGCCAAATCCCCAGAGGGGGTTGTGCACAACCAATCTAATGTGCTCACGTTAAAAGTGGAAGCCAGTGAGTTGGACTTAGCTTTGACATGTTGGCTTTTTTAGTGACTTACCCTATAGCCATGCATTCCTCCAGATCAAAACTTCTCCCATTGGTTCACCAACCAACAAGTGCTGAGGTCAACTCCAAATGACACCTCAGCTGAGATTTTAACTCATTAAAAAATCCATTAAGTGTCACAGAATTAAATTTGTGCTCGCTTCTCAGAAAAGACTATCAAACTAGGATCTCTGGTTCAGTGAAGCTGTTACCCATTAGATAAACTCACTACATCATCGGGAGAGCCTCAACAATTTCTTACAAAATGGTTTTTGGAATACATCAATGAGATTCAAGCCTCCACAAGTTAATTCAATGCAGGGTGGGCATCAAACCAGGATCATCCTGTACTCCGTGGCTCAGCTGCTCACTGCTTCAACAGCAGAGCTTTCAGAGAGCATTCATGCATTAAAATATGGAAGAACTCAGAAAGGAAAACAGAAATTTAAAAGCTATGGCTAACATCGGTCATCAAAATGCCGACTACAGTTCTGAACATTTCCTTATTAAACTGCAATAAACTCCATAAGCATCAATTGGAAATAAAGTTAGCTTTCATGAAATAAAAGGGGAAAGTCGTGACAATAAATTCTGCTCATTTCTTGAGCCTGACAGATGCATGATGGATGTACATTACATATATGAGTGACATTTAATAGCTTTTGTATAAGTGAATTACTACCTGACACACCCATCACTGAAACATAACTCTTCTTATTCTTTGGCAGTGTGGATCTCGATTGTACCTGAAGCATGGCTTAAAGTTAATACCAGAATATAGTGTAAGACTGGAAACGTGTTTGAGGCTGGCTCCTGGCACTACTATTCATTCAACAGACATACCAGACACTCCAGACTTCCACTGCATCATTCTGGTCTGCATATGAATTCAAGATCAGAAATGCAAACCAAAGATTGATTTCCCAGGATTGCATGGAAGTACACCGGGGCGGTGTGTTTAGAAGCATATTGGGGGGTTACGAATGCTAGTTTGCATATCTTTTGCCACCATGAAATAGTCTAGAAAAATAGAGCAATTCCATGACAGGTAAGTCCCCGACCTGCCAGAACTGCCGCAGCTTACTGTCCTTTAATGCAAAATCAGAACAATCCGACTCTATTGTCCAATCTAACTCACACACCGCATTTTATTGTCCCAATCTAACACCCTCAGCATTCTATTGCCTGAATCTTATTTACCATCAACATTCTATTGTCCCAATCTAACTCACACTCAACATTCTATTGTCTCAATCTAACTCATCCTCAGCATTCAATTGTCTCAATCTAACACACCCTCAGCATTCTATTGTCCCAATCTAACTCACCCTCAGCATTCTATTGTCCCAATCTAACTCACCCTCAGCATTCTATTGTCCCAATCAAACTCACCCTCAGCATTCTATTGTCTCAATCTAACTCACCCTCAGCATTCTATTGTCTCAATCTAACTCACACTCAGCATTCTATTGTCCCAATCTAACACACCCTCAACATTCTATTGTCCCAATCTAACTCACTCTCAGCATTCTATTGTCCCAATCTAACTCACTCTCAGCATTCTATTGTCCCAATCTAACACACCCTCAACATTCTATTGTCCCAATCTAACTCACCCTCAGCCTTCTATTGTCCCAATCTAACTCACCCTCTGCATTATATTGTCCCAATCTAACACACCCTCAGCATTCTATTATCCCAATCTAACACACCCTCAGTATTCTATTGTCCCAATCTAACACACCCTCATCATTCTATTGTCCCAATCTAACACGCCCTCAGCATTCTATTGTCCCAATCTAACACACCCTCAGCATTCTATTGTCTCAATCTAACTCACCCTCAGTATTCTATTGTCCCAATCTAACACACCCTCAGTATTCTATTGTCCCAATCTAACACACCCTCAGTATTCTATTGTCTCAAATTAACTCACCCTCAGCATTCTATTATCCCAATCTAACTCACCCTCAGCATTCTATTGTCTCAATCTAACTCACCCTCAGCATTCTATTGTCTCAATCTAACTCACCCTCAGCATTCTATTGTCCCAATCAAACACACCCTCAGCATTCTATTCTCTCAATCTAACACACCCTCAGCATTCTATTGTCTCAATCTAACTCACCCTCAGCATTCTATTCTCTCAATCAAACACACCCTCAGCATTCTATTCTCTCAATCTAACACACCCTCAGCATTCTATTGTCTCAATCTAACTCACCCTCAGTATTCTATTGTCCCAATCTAACAGGCCCTCAGTATTCTATTGTCCCAATCTAACACACCCTCTGTATTCTATTGTCTCAAATTAACTCACCCTCAGCATTCTATTATCCCAATCTAACTCACCCTCAGCATTCTATTGTCTCAATCTAACTCACCCTCAGCATTCTATTGTCTCAATCTAACTCACCCTCAGCATTCTATTGTCCCAATCAAAAACACCATCAGCATTCTATTGTCTCAATCTAACTCACCCTCAGCATTCTATTGTCCCAATCTAACAGACCATCAGCATTCTATTGTCCCAATCTAACACACCCTCTGTATTCTATTGTCTCAATCTAACACACACTCAGAATTCTATTGTCTCAATTTAACTCACCCTCACCATTCTATTGTCTCAATCAAACTCACCCTCAGCATTCTATTGTCTCAATCTAACACACCCTCAGCATTCTATTGTCCCAATCTAACTCACCCTCAGCATTCTATTGTCTCAATCTAACTCACCCTCAGTATTCTATTGACTAAAATTAACTCACCCTCAGCATCCTATTGTCTCAAACTAACTCACCCTCAGCATTCTATTGTCTCAATCCAACACACCCTCAGCATTCTATTGTCTCAATCTAACTCACCCTCAGCATTCTATTGTCCCAATCTAACACCCACAGCATTCTATTGTTCCAATCTAACAGACGCTCAGCATTCTAATGTCCCAATCTAACACACCCTCAGCATTCTACTGTCTCAGTCTAACTCACCCTCAGCATTCTATTGTCCCAATCTAACAGACGCTCAGTATTCTATTGTCTCAATCTAACTCACCCTCAGTATTCTATTGTCCCAATCTAACA
This sequence comes from Scyliorhinus canicula, assembly GCF_902713615.1. Lineage (NCBI taxonomy): Eukaryota > Metazoa > Chordata > Chondrichthyes > Carcharhiniformes > Scyliorhinidae > Scyliorhinus > Scyliorhinus canicula. The sequence continues at coordinate 40,831,633 of NC_052154.1, forward strand.
GACCCTCAGTATTCTATTGTCTCAATCAAACTCACCCTCAGTATTCTATTGTCCCAATCTAACAGAACCTCAGTATTCTATTGTCCAAATCTAACACACCCTCTGTATTCTATTGTCTCAAATTAACTCACCATCAGCATTCTATTGACACAATCTAACTCACCCTCAGCAATCTATAGTCTCAAATTAACTCACCCTCAGCATTCTATTGTCTCAATCTAACTCACCCTCAGTATTCTATTGTCAAAATCTAACTCACCCTCAGCATTCTATTGTCTCAATCTAACACACCCTCAGCATTCTATTGACTCAATCTAACACACCCTCAGCATTCTATTGACTCAAATTAACTCACCCTCAGCATTCTATTGTCTCAATCTAACACACCCTCAGCATTCTATTGACACAAATTAACACACCCTCAGCATTCTATTGACTCAATCTAACAGACCCTCAGCATTCTATTGTCTCAATCTAACAGACCCTCAGCATTCTATTGTCCCAATCTAACTCACCCTCAGCATTCTATTGTCTCCATCTAACTCACCCTCAGAATTCTATTGTCCCAATCAAACTCACCCTCGCATTTTATTGTCCCAATCTAACTCACCCTCAGCATTCTATTGTCTCAATCTAACTCACCCTCAGCTTTCTATTGTCCCAATCTAACACAGCCTCAGTATTCTATGTCTCAAATTAACTCACCCTCAACATTCTATTGTCACAATCAAACACACCCTCAGCACTCCATTGTTTCAATCTAACACACCCTCAGCATTCTATTGACTCAATCTAACACACCCTCAGCATTCTATTGTCTCAATCCAACACAACCTCAGCATTCTATTGTCCAATCTAACACACCCTCAGCATTCTATTGTCTCAAATTAACTAACCCTCAGCATTCTATTGTCTCAAACTAACACACCCTTGGCATTCAATTGTCCCAATCTAACTCACCATCAGCATTGTATTGTCTCAATCTAACCCACCCTCTGCATCTATTGTCTAAATCTAACTCACCCTCAGCATTCATTTGTCCCAATCTAACAGACCCACAGTATTCTATTGTCAAAATCTAACTCACCTTCAGCATTCTATTGTCTCAATCTAACACACCCTCAGCATTCTATTGACTCAATCTAACACACCCTCAGTATTCTATTGACTCAAATTAACTCACCCTCAGCATTCTATTGTCTCAATCTAACAGACCCTCAGCATTCTATTGTCTCAATCTAACTCACCCTCAGCATTCTATTGTCTCAATCTAACTCACCCTCAGCATTCTATAGTCTCAAATTAACTCACCCTCAGCATTCCATTGTCTCAATCTACCAGACCCTCAGCATTCTACTGTCTCAATCTAACTCACCCTCGGGATTCTATTGTCTCCATCTAAATCACCCTCAGCATTCTATTGTCCTAATCTAACTCACCCTCGGTATTCTATTGTCCCAATCTAACACACCCTCAGCATTCTATTGACTCAATCTAACACACCCTCAGCATTCTATTGACTCAAATTAACTCACCCTCAGCATTCCATTGTCTCAATCTACCAGACCCTCAGCATTCTATTGTCTCAATCTAACTCACCCTCGGGATTCTATTGTCTCCATCTAAATCACCCTCAGCATTCTATTGTCCCAATCTAACTCAACCTCGCATTTTATTGTCCCAATCTAACTCACCCTCAGCATTCTATTATCTCAATCTAACTCACCCTCAGCTTTCTATTGTCCCAATCTAACACAGCCTCAGTATTCTATTGTCTCAAATTAACTCACCCTCAACATTCTATTGTCCCAATCAAACACACCCTCAGCATTCTATTGTCCAATCTAACTCACACTCAGCATTCTATAGTCTCCAATTAACTCACCCTCAGCATTCTATTGTCTCAATCTAACTCACCCACTGCATTCTATTGTCTCAATCTAACTCACCCTCAGCATTCTATGGCCTCAATCTAACTAACCTCAGTATTCTATTGTCTCAATCTAACTCACCCTCAGCATTCCATTGTCTCAATCTAACACACCCTCAGCATTCTATTGTCTCAATCTAACTCACCCTCAGCATTCTATTGTCTCAATCTAACTCACCCTCAGCATTCTATTGTCTCAATCTAACTCACCCACTGCATTCTATTGACTCAATCTAACACACCCTCAGCATTCTATTGTCTCAAAGTAACTCACACTCAGGATTCTATTGTCTCAATCTAACTCACCCTCAGCATTCTATTGTCCCAATCAAACTCACCCTCAGCACTCTATTGTCTGAATCTAACTCACCCTCAGCATTCTATTGTCCCAATCTAACTCAACCTCAGCATACTATTGTCCCAATCTAACTCACCCTCAGCATTCTATTGTCCCAATCTAACACACACTCAGCATTCAATTGTCCCAATCTAACTCACCCTCAGGACTCTATTGTCTGAATCCAATTCACCCTCAGCATTCTATTGTCCAATCTAACTCACACTCAACATTCTATAGTCTCCAATTAACTCACCCTCAGCATTCTATTGTCTCAATCTAACTCACCCTCAGCATTCTATTGTCTCAATCTAACTCACCCACTGCATTCTATTGTCTCAATCTAACACACCCTCAGCATTCTATTGTCCCAATCTAACGCACCTCAGTATTCTATTGTCTCAATCTAACTCACCCTCAGCATTCCATTGTCTCTATCTAACTCACCTCAGTATTCTATTGTCTCAATCTAACTCACCCTCAGCATTCCATTGTCTCAATCTAACACACCCTCAGCATTCTATTGACTCAATCTAACACACCCTCAGCATTCTATTGTCTCAAAGTAACTCACACTCAGCATTCTATTGTCTCAATCTAACTCACCCTCAGCATTCTATTGTCCCAATCTAACTCACCCTCAGCATTCAATAGTCTGAATCTAACTCACCCTCAGCATTCTATTGTACCAATCTAACTCACCCTCAGCATTCTATTGTCCCAATCTAACTCACCCTCAGCATTCTATTGTCCCAATCTAACACACCCTCAGCATTCTATTGTCCCAATCTAACTCACCCTCAGCACTCTATTGTCTGAATCCAACTCACCCTCAGCATTCTATTGTCCCAATCTAACTCACCCTCAGCATTCTATTGTCCCAATCTAACACACCCTCAGCATAATATTGCCCCATTCTAACTCACCCTCAGCATTCCATTGTCTCAATCTAACTCACCCTCAGCATTCTATTATCCCAATCTAACTCACCCTCAGTATTCTATTGTCCCAATCTAACACACCCTCAGTATTCTATTGTCCCAATCTAACACACCATCTGTATTCAATAGTCTCAAATTAACTCACCCTCTGCATTCTATTGTCCAATCTAACTCACCCTCAGCATTCCACTGTCTCAATCTAACACACCCTCAGCATTCTATTGACTCAATCTAACACAACCTCAGCATTCTATTGTCTCAATCTAACTTACCCTCAGCATTTTATTGTCTCAAGCTAACTCACCCTCAGCATTCTATTGTCTCAATCTAACTCACCCTCAGCATTCTATTGTATCAATCTAACTGACCCTCAGCATTCTATTGTCTCAATCTAACTGACCCTCAGCATTCTATTGTCTCAATCTAACTCACCCTCAGCATTCTATTGTCCCAATCTAACTCACCCTCAGCATTCTATTGCCCCAATCTAACTCACCCTCAGCATTCAATTGTCTCAATCTAACTCACCCTCAGTATTCCATTGTCCCAATCAAACACACCCTCAGCAATCTATTGTCCCAATCTAACTCACCTCAGCATTCTATTGTCTCAATCTAACTCACCCTCAGCATTCTATTGTCTCAATCTAACTCACACTCAGCTTTCTATTGTCCAAACTAACAGACGCTCAGCATTCTATTGTCTCAATCAAACACATCCTCAGCATTCTATTGTCCCAATCTAACTCTCCCTCAGCATTCTATTGTCTCAATCTAACTCACCCTCAGTATTCTATTGTCTCAATCTAACTCACCCTCAGTATTCTATTGTCTCAATCTAACTCACCCTCAGCATTCTATTGTCCCAATTAAACACACCCTCAGCATTCTATTGTCTCAATTAACTCACCCTCAGCATTCTATTGTCTCAATCTAACACACCCTCAGAATTCTATTGTCTCAATCTAACTCACCCTCAACACTCTTTTGTCCAATCGAACTCAACCTCAGCATTCTATTGTCCCAATTTAACTCACCCTCAGCATTCTATTGTCCCAATCTAACACACCCTCAGCATTCTATTGTCCCAATCAAACACACCCTCAGCATTCTATTGTCTCAATCAAACACACCCTCAGCATTCTATTGTCCCAATTTAACTCACCCTCAGCATTCTATTGTCTCAATCTAACTCACCGTCAGTATTCTATTGTCCCAATCTAACATACACTCAGTATTCAATTGTCCCAATCTAACACACCCTCTGTATTCTATTGTCTCAAATTAACTCACCATCAGCATTCTATTGTCTCAATGTAACTCACCCTCAGCATTCTATTGACTCAATGTAACTCACCCTCAGCATTCTATTGTCTCAATCTAACTCAACCTCAGCATTCTATAGTCTCAAATTAACTCACCCTCAGCATTCTATTGTCTCCATCTAACTCACCCTCAGCATTCTATTGTCCCAATCTAACTCACCCTCGCATGTTATTGTACCAATCTAACTCACCCTCAGCATTCTATTGTCTCAATCTAACTCACCCTCAGCATTCTATTTTCCCAATCTAACACACCCTCAGCATTCTATTGTCTCAAATTAACTCACCCTCAGCATTCTATTGTCCCAATCAAACACACCCTCAGCATTCTATTGTCTCAATCTTAAAAAACCTCAGCATTCTATTGTCCCAATCTAACGCACCCTCAGCATTCTATAGCCTCAAATTAACTCATCCTCAGCATTCTATTGTCCAAATCTAACTCACCCTCAGCATTCTATTGTCTCAATCTAACTCACCCTCAGCATTCTATTGTCTCAATCTAACTCACACTCAGCATTCTATTGTCTAAATCTAACACACCCTCAGCATTCTATTGTCTCAATCTTAAAAAACCTCAGCATTCTATTGTCCCAATCTAACGCACCCTCAGCATTCTATAGCCTCAAATTAACTCATCCTCAGCATTCTATTGTCCAAATCTAACTCACCCTCAGCATTCTATTGTCTCAATCTAACTCACCCTCAGCATTCTATTGTCTCAATCTAACTCACCCTCAGCATTCTATTGTCTCAATCTAACACACCCTCAGCATTCTATTGTCTCAAATTAACTCACCCTCAGCATTCTATTGTCTCATTCTAACTCACCCTCAGCATTCAATTGGCTCAATCAAACTAACCCTCAGCATTCTATTGACTCAATCTAACACGCCCTCAGCATTCTATTGTCTCAAATTAACTCACCCTCAGCATTCTATTGTCTCATTCTAACTCACTCTCAGCATTCACTTGGCTCAATCAAACTAACCCTCAGCATTCTATTGTCCAATCTAACACACCCTCAGCATTCTATTGTCGCAATCTAACTCACCCTCAGCATTCTATTGTCTCAATCTAACTCACCCTCAGCATTCTATTGTCTCAATCTAACTCACCCTCAGCATTCTATTGTCTCAACCTAACTCACCCTCAGCATTCTATTGTCCCAATCAAACTCACCCTCGCATTTTATTGTCCAATCTAACTCACTCTCAGCATTCAATTTCCCAATCAAACACACCCACAGCATTCTATTGTCCAATCTAACTCACACTCAGCATTCAATTGTCTCAATCTAACTCACCCTCAGCATTCTATTGTCCCAATCTAACTCACGCACAGCAATCTATTGTCCCAATCTAACTCACCCTCAGCATTCTATTGTCTCAATCTAACTCACCCTCAGCATTCTATTGTCCCAATCTAACACACCCTCAGCATTCTATTGTCTCAATCTAACACACCCTCAGCATTCTATTGTCCCAATATAACACACCCTCAGCTTTCTATTGTCCAATCTAACAGACCCTCAGCATTCTATTGTCCCAATCTAACTCACCCTCAGCATTCTATTGTCTCAATCTAACACACCCTCAGCATTGTATTGTCCAATCTAACACACCCTCAGCATTCTATTGTCTCAATCTAACTCACACTCAGCATTTTATTGTCTCAATCTAACACACCCTCTGTATTGTATAGTCTCAAATTAACTCACCCTCAGCATTCTATTGTCCCAATCAAACACACCCGTCACCATTCTATTGTCTCAATCTAACTCACCCTCAGCATTCTATTGTCCCAATCTAACTCACCCTCAGTATTCTATTGTCTCAATCTAACTCACCCTCAGCATTCCATTGTCTCAATCTAACTCACCCTCAGTATTCTATTGTCTCAATCTAACACACCCTCAGCATTCTATTGTCTCAATCTAACACACCCTCAGCATTCTATTGTCTCAATCTAACTCAACCTCAGCATTTTATTGTCTCAAATTAACTCACCCTCAGTATTCTATTGTCTCAATCTAACTCACCCTCAGTATTTTATAGTCACAATCTAACTCACCCTCAGTATTCTATTGTCTTAATCTAACTCACCCTTAGTATTCTATTGTCTCAATCTAACTCACCTCAGTATTCTATTGTCCCAATCTAACTCACCCTCAGCATTCTATTGTTTCAAATTAACTCACCCTCAGCATTCTATTGTCTCAATCTAACTCACCCTCAGCATTCTATTGTTTCAAATTAACTCACCCTCAGCATTCTATTGTCTCAATCTAACTCACCCTCAGCATTCTATTGTCTCAATCTAACACACGCTCAGCATTCTATTGTCCCAATTAAACACACCCTCAGCATTCTATTGTTTCAAATTAACTCACCCTCAGCATTCTATTGTCTCAATCTAACTCACCCTCAGCACTCTTTTGTCCAATCTAACTCACCCTCAGCATTCTATTGTCCCAATCTAACTCACCCTCAGCATTCAATTGTCTCAAATTAACTCCCCCTCAGCATTCTATTGTCTCAATCTAACACACCCTCAGCATTCTATTGTCTCAAATTAACTCCCCCTCAGCATTCTATTGTCTCAATCTAACACACCCTCAGCATTCTGTTGTCTCAATCTAACTCTCTATCAGCATTCTATTGTCTCAATCTAACACACACAGCATTCTATAGTCTCAATCTAACACACCGTCAGCATTCTATTGTCCCAATTTAACTCACCCTCAGCATTCTAATGTCCCAATCTAACTCAAACTCAGCATTCTATTGTCTCAATCTAACTCACCCTCAGCATTCTATTGTCTCAACCTAACCCACCCTCAGCATCTATTGTCTCAATCTAACACACCCTCAGCATTCTATTGTCTCAATCTAACGCACCCTCAGCATTCTATTGTCCCAATCAAACGCACCTTCAGCATTCTATTGTCTCAATCTAACTCACCCTCAGCATTCTTTTCTCCCAATCTAACGCAGCTTCAGCATTCTATTGTCTCATTCTAACCCACCCTCAGCATTCTATTGTCTCAATCTAACACACCCGCAGCATTCTATTGTCCCAATCTAACTCACCCTCAGCATTCTATTGTCTCAATCTAACACACCCTCAGCATTCTATTGTCCCAATCTAAAACACCCTCAGTATTCTATTGTCTCAATCTAACTCACCCTCAGCATTCTATTGTCCAATCTAACTCACCCTCAGCATTCTATTGTCCCAATCTAACTCACCCTCAGCATTCTATTGTCCCAATCTAACTCACCCTCAGCATTCTATTGTCCCAATCTAACACACCCTCAGCATTCTATTATCCCAATCAAACACACCCTCAGCATTCTATTGTCCTAATCTAACACACCCGTCAGCATTCTATTGTCCCAATCTAATTCACCCTCAGCATTCTATTGTCTCAATCTAACTCAACCTCAGCATTCTATTGTCCAATCTAACACACCCTCAGCATTCTATTGTCCCAATCTAACTCACCCTCAGCATTCTATTGTCCCAATCTAACACACCCTCAGCATTCTATGTCCAATCTAACAGACCCTCAGCATTCTATTGTCCCAATCTAACTCACCCTCAGCATTCTATTGTCTCAATCTAACACACCCTCAGCATTCTATTGTCCAATCTAACACACCCTCAGCATTCTATTGTCTCAATCTAACTCACACTCAGCATGTTATTGTCTCAATCTAACACACCCTCTGTATTCTATAGTCTCAAATTAACTCACCCTCAGCATTCTATTGTCCCAATCAAACACACCCTGAGCATTCTATTGTCTCAATCTAACTCACCCTCAGCATTCTATTGTCCAATCTAACTCACCCTCAGCATTCTATTGTCTCAATCTAACTCACCCTCAGCATTCAATAGTCTCAATCTAACTCACCCTCAGTATTCTATTGTACCAATCTAACACACCCTCAGCATTCTATTGTCTCAATCTAACACACCCTCAGCATCTATTGTCTCAATCTAACTCACCCTCAGCATTCTATTGTCTCAAATTAACTCACCCTCAGTATTCTATTGTCTCAATCTAACTCACCCTCAGTATTTTATAGTCACAATCTAACTCACCCTCAGTATTCTATTGTCTTAATCTAACTCACCCTTAGTATTCTATTGTCTCAATCTAACTCACCTCAGTATTCTATTGTCCCAATCTAACTCACCCTCAGCATTCTATTGTCTCAATCTAACACACGCTCAGCATTCTATTGTCCCAATTAAACACACCCTCAGCATTCTATTGTTTCAAATTAACTCACCCTCAGCATTCTATTGTCTCAATCTAACTCACCCTCAGCATTCTATTGTTTCAAATTAACTCACCCTCAGCATTCTATTGTCTCAATCTAACTCACCCTCAGCATTCTATTGTCTCAATCTAACACACGCTCAGCATTCTATTGTCCCAATTAAACACACCCTCAGCATTCTATTGTTTCAAATTAACTCACCCTCAGCATTCTATTGTCTCAATCTAACTCACCCTCAGCACTCTTTTGTCCCAATCTAACTCACCCTCAGCATTCTATTGTCCCAATCTAACTCACCCTCAGCATTCAATTGTCTCAAATTAACTCCCCCTCAGCATTCTATTGTCTCAATCTAACACACCCTCAGCATTTTATTGTCTCAAATTAACTCCCCCTCAGCATTCTATTGTCTCAATCTAACACACCCTCAGCATTCTGTTGTCTCAATCTAACTCTCTATCAGCATTCTATTGTCTCAATCTAACACACACAGCATTCTATAGTCTCAATCTAACACACCGTCAGCATTCTATTGTCTCAAATGAACTCACCCTCAGCATTCTAATGTCCCAATCTAACTCAAACTCAGCATTCTATTGTCTCAATCTAACTCACCCTCAGCATTCTATTGTCTCAACCTAACCCACCCTCAGCATCTATTGTCCCAATCTAACACACCTCAGCAATTCTATTGTCTC